>NC_030437.2:8923796-9183796 GCF_001660625.3 Ictalurus punctatus
CAGCTATTTCTCCCAAATTTATTATAATCTATTATGATTATTATATCAGTTATTATAAATTATTATTCATTGTCAATCTAAATCGCTATATGTTTATTTTTGTTCATGTATCAGCGCTAAAAGATTTAGGCAGTGCTTTCTCAATACAAAAATATGGCATGCAAATAATTTTTTGATAAGCTTTTGAATGTTTTTTCTGGGAAACCCTCAGAAGTATAGGGAGCAAACCTAGAAACTAAATGAATTAAGTGTGTGTGTGTGTGTGTGTGTGTGTGTGTGTGTGTGTGTGTGTGTGTGTGTGTGTATATATATATATATATATATATATATATATATATATATATATATATATATATATATATATATATACACACACACATACATATACATATATGATCTATTTTTTATAAACTTATTTAACCTTTACATATGGAGGTTTTGATGTAGTCATGAATTATTTAATTAAAGTCTGCTTACAATAAATAAAGTCAATTTCTTTTAATATCTTCTATTTGATGACACTATTAGTGACATGTACTAAGTGACCACTTGATTAGCTTGATTCAACTTGATTAGAATAACTTGATTAATAAACTATTACTGTGTGTATCCCTGCACTATTTCTATTTCCCTGCACAATTACTCAGCCCTCCTCAACCTCATCCATCAATTCAAACATAAGATATTTCTGAGTGAACCTAATAAAAAGGCCATGACGTAAATATACCTAATAAAGTGGCCAATGATTATATATGCAAAGTTTCTCAGACATGTCCTCCGCACTTGGTATGATTGGCAAAATATTCAACAAGAAACACACAATTCTCTTTACATGTTCTTGTTGAGATTTTTAACATTATTTAAAGTTTTTCTGGCACAAATGCTAAGGCAAGCAGCTTCCTTCACACAACTAATGGATGCTAAATAAATGTTCTTCTTCTTGTTCTTTTTAAAATGTATATTATTAATATATTATTATTATAGAAGTATATTATTATTATTATTATTATTATTATTATTAAATTGCATTGTTTATTATTATTATTATTATTATTATTATTATTATTATTATTATTATTATTATCATCTGTTTTTTATTGTTGTTGTTCTTGTTAATCAAAATAACTAGGTGGTTGTTTGTACATGTATCAGCATAGGCAGTGCTTTGTATATTCAAAATGGACTAATATGAAGTGAACATTTATTAGGAAAGCATTTAACAGTTGTTGTTTTTTTTGTTATTGTTTTTTAATTCTGCTATTAGTTACATTGTGTGTGTGTGTGTGTGTGTGTGTGTGTGTGTGTGTGTGTGTATGTGTGTGTGTGTGTGTGTGTTTTGAGTCTACCTGCAGTGCCAAATGAGTTTAACATAATGTTAGCTAACTAACTCGAAGTGTTTCAATACCTTCAGGAAATAATGTTATGTGATTCTCTGGTGCCTTTTCTTTAAACTCGCCAGAATATGCCTTGGGCAAAATGTGTAACTAAACAAATGAATGATGAAATTAAGATCAGAATGTTATGCTATACAATATAATATATAGCCTGTGTGATTTCATGATGTCACTTTTTAATTAGCAAAAAAAATAATAACAATTCATTGTTGATAAATTCCTGTGGTACATGAGACATAAAACATTCCAGAACATTCTGTTATTGGAAATATCCAACTCACATCACATACCATCCTATTATTTTTCTATAAGAGCTGAAAGAATGTTTGGTTTTCACTTGAAAAATGTTCAAACCCTGTCAATTAACAAAAAAATATCCTTCAGTACTGATATACTATAATACTCTCACCATCTTATTCTATCTGACCGCAGGGGTCAAGTTAAAACAAAACAATGTGTGTTTTTACTCTTTCCTAATGGGGCAGCATATCACAAGGGAAACATTAGATGTAGCGATTCAGATGAAATGAGCAAGCCATATGGACACCAAAAGAGAATACTCTCTCTCTCACTCTCTCACTCTCTCTCCTTTCTTCCTGCTCCCCCAGGACATTCAATCCCAGCTGACCTTCATGTGCCAAGGTCTTAGTTTGTTGACCTCATCACTGTGCACCAGATTCCACCAAAGCTAGAGAACAATTGCAGTGGGCAATCAGTTCCTAAATGAGACTGTTTGGCTGCTGTAACCTAAGCCCTGAGCCAGGGCTGTGCGGTTGTGAAGAGGAGATGGCTTTTTGACACAGGGTTCGGACATTAGTCACACTCTCTGCTCTTATAGAACCAAACTGAGGTCAATCAGAAAAAACGGTTGAGTCAAAAACATAAATGGACTTACTTTAATGGCATCTTTCATATGATGATATGAGGCATCTCTATGTACAGTATAGTAGGTTTTTGGAGATTATATAGTTTTGCTTTTTATTATTTGCTTGCTATGTCCTTGTGCATCTGAGAGAGATAGAATCAATACTGTTATGGAAAATATGGCTTCTTGCAATGATGCTCTTTGTAAGAAGTGACTTTAGCTCCTGGATAGCACTGATGTGGTGGAATTCCCATGGCCACATCTCAGAGCGCAGAGTGAGAGTAAAATATCGGTGAGACATTATCAAGGTCACAGATCTTTTCCTTTAGGCTATGTGTGGGGCCACTGACAGAGTCCTAGTGTTCCCCTGTTCTGCAGGGCACAGGTAGATCTTATCAGGTCATGAAGTGCTCCTCTTTTCCAACCATCAGATTACTCACCTGCTCACCTACTGGGCCACTAGGGAAGTCTCTGATTTCCCTGGCATTTTAGGAGTTGTCCTATTGGGCTGATTTATGATCAGTATCACTTTATCATAATGATTGTATTCTATTGTGGATGCCATGCTCCTACACAGTAAGATCCCCAGTGTTGAATTGCCCTTGACGAGTTGAGGAATCATTAGAGATGTCTTAGAGTGGGGGCTCTCAAACTGTTGAAATATCAGGATCGTGTGGGTAGTGGTGGCTCAACGGTTGAGGCTCTGGGTTACTGATCAGAAGGTCAGGGGTTCAAGCCCTAGCACTGCCAAGCTGCCACTGTTGAACTTGGGCTAGGTAAGGCTTCATGCTATGGTCCCATTGTGTTTTCCAGTGAATAGCTCCCAGTTCTAGACATCTGCAGGCATATGTTTGCAAAAAAAAAAAAAAAAAATCACGCGGGAAAAAAAACATTCTATTTCAGTGTATTAAAAATTCTATTACTCAATACCAGCAGCACTTACAGTGGTTCAGGGGGAAACACTGCAGATTGTCACCTTTCAAAAGAGACCAAAACCATGCATGTACTCCAAATGGTTAAAGTACAGCTTTAATTTTACTCTGGGTATGCCTTGGATAAGCGTTTTAGGCTAATTTGACAGGAGTTGAGCAATGAGCATGCACTTTAATGAATCACCAGCAAACGCACACTAAAATTACCGAAAGAACTATTATTTTCACTTTTATAGTGTATTTTTGTAGATTTGATAGCTACTTGAAAGTAACGGGAAAGTAAACTTATTAGTAAATATAATATTATATATATATATATATATATATTACCATGTGATGTAATAAAATTACCAATTTAAAATAATAATTAGTAATCTGTAGTGGATTACTCTTTTTTGAGCAATTTACCCAACACTGCCTGAATATGCTTCCCAAATCCCTTAGAGTCACTTTGAGAACCAGTGCACTAGAGTGCTGAACATCCACAAAAGTGCATGAAGAGGCAGAAGACACATTTATGCCTGCCAGCCAGTTAATACTGATTTATAATCTATGAGTGATATCTGCTGAAGTGAAAGTTATTAGGTGAGAATTATTGAAATCTTTAAGTCGAATCTAATCATATATCAATGGGTTTTAAGCAAAAATTTAGGCGTTAATTTCACCAAACATCACTTCAGCACATTTCTTGATCATGTATTAATTGTAACACATTCTGATTGTACCATCATTGCCACCGTCACAAGAATATTTATTTTGTGTTTGTGTCATGATCATGAAAATTGGGGACTTTGTTTCTTTTCTCATATCACGTTCTACTTCTAATTCTAGTTCATTTATTTATAAAGCACTTTTAAAACAGCCTCATGACTGACCAAAGTGCTGTACATGAGCAAAGTAAACAAATACAAAAAATTTAAAGCATAACAAGGAGCGACAATTAACATGTATTAAAAGCTAAGGAAAACAAAGAAGTTTTCAGAAGAGAAAACTGATAGAGAGGGTTGCACTGCAACTCTAAGTTGCAATAAATTCCACAATCTAGGCCCCAGCACCGAAAAGGCTCTATCTCCTCTTTTTAGCCTTGAACAAGGGACTGTCTATAGATTAAGGTTAACAGATCTTCTTTTACATTGCCTTGCTTTTTCCCCTGAATTCAGACCTTTTTACTGTATGAGAAAGTAAGTAAAATTTTATTGTAAAAGTTTCCGCTTCTGTAGCATTAATTAAACACATTTCTCTCTCTCTCTCTCTCTCTCTCTCTCTCTCCCTCTCTCTCTCTCTCTCTCTCTCTCTCTCTCTCTGGCCGTGCTTGGATGTAATAATTTGTGTAAAAACGTCACATTTAAATGAGTATCTGGCTTTATGTTTAGTCCATAATCGTACACACTACTGACCATTATTTTTCTAATCGGTGCCTTGGGGCGTAAAGCATTTTGGCACTTACTGTAATTTCTGTAGAATCCTGAAATATTAATATTCTACATGATTACAGTGAGCTGCCAGTAAATTGACTCATTTTACCTCTTTCCTGTTACACTCTACCCTCAATCCAAACATTTAAATTTGCTGAACAAGCACACACCTCTTTTTAAATGTCGTTTATTTTGCACATAATGAAGCTTTTTTCTCATAGCATCACCGGACTAGTTCCCTCTGCCTCTCCAACAATGATATATGTATCAATCAGAAAGATGTCAGCTCTTCTGTTTCCCTATCTCCCTCCTGCAGAGCAGCCTCTCTGATTCTCATCCTAGATCCAGTCTAAACACTTACCCGGACCCCACTTATTTGGACTGGAGTGTGAGGGTAGTGTCAACTATTGACCAGAGCCTGAATGGCAGTAAGTGTATGTTGGGGGAGAGCAAGTGAGGGGGCTAAAGAGGTCTCTAACCTCTCGCCAGCTGCTTGGCTCTTCAATGGCCTGCACCTCCACCACACCCCGGGGTTGTAATAATGCAACACCAGCTTATCCTAATCAATATGTTCATTTCACTTGTGGGGACTTTTCAATTCTCCAGAGTCCTGTAGTTTGTTTGCCTGTTCAGTTGTAACTGTTCAATGTTTGATTATGTTTCGTGGGCTGAGGTTTGGGTAGTTGCACTTGAGACTGTCAGTTATGCTTATGTACTTTACTTTTAGAATTGAAAATGTATGTTCCAAATGACATGTCAGCTGACTGTTTTGTTTATTCAATGAACTTCACAAGTGTGTATTTGGTTGTGTTTGTTCTTGCTGTGAGCTTTTCTCTTTTTTTTCCAGATCCAATATCCGTGCATTGGATTGTGTTGTGCATATGTGCATTCATTTGTATTCTTATTTATGTGTATACTTTGTGCTCATTAGAGCATATGTCATGTTTATGTTTATTACCGGCTTGATCAGATGTGCATAAAAAGGCCTTGCCAAGTGGAAAATGGTCAATGGTCAATAAAGTGCTCTTCAAACAAAAGGATGCCAAATGCAAGCATAAGAGTGCCTTAGTAAGCTGTGTGGGACACATCTGACATCAGTGCATTCCCAATCCTTCTGTATCCCCTCAGCTCCTCTCCCGCTTGGAGAAAAAAAAAGAAAAAAAAAACAATCCAAATGGGTGGAAAATAAATGTCATCAATGGCTACATGCTGTTGACTATTCAGGCATTTCCAGATGGGACTCAGACAATATAAGAGAGACAGTCTGTTAAAGTCAGATGTTTCTAAATGATAGAAATAAATAACAGAAAGAGAGAGAGTGAATACTTGCAGTTTCAGATAGACAATAGTAAGCCAATTACTGCTAACAAATGAGATGTAACATAGAAAAGCATAATGACTGCACTAAAATGCTACTTATCTAGGAAATGGACTGACTTCTTTAGAAAACTGTTTCAAGGACATGCAGGCTTCCATTAGTGGAGAAGAATGGATAAACCAAGGATGTTAATAGTCTGAAAAGAATTGGTTGCATATATAGAGAAATATAAGTGATATCTTTTGAAGAAGGAAAATATATTTTAACCATTTAAAAAGCATCGGTTGACTGTCCGTTATAATAAAGCAGATTAGGGCAAGTAAAGTATTCCTTGGTATGAAGTGCATTAGTCTTTGCCCTGTTATGCAGTCCATTGTGTACAGAGCTCATTAAAAACTGCCTCAAGCTTTTATTCTCTAATGACTGCAGTTATTTAGGTGGCATAGCCAAGACAACCAAAATATTATTTTAGATTTCTCACATATGATTAATGTATTATACCAGATGCTCTTAATAGGCCATATTACTCAGATACCCCAGTGTTCCCCTAAATATAATAAACATGTAATGATTACATTGAGATATCATCACCCAATTTGTTTGGCCTTTTATGAAACAACGTAACATCTTGCGTAAGTTGATCATTTTCTCGGAACTGTAAATTATTATCCTTTCTCTTAAAAACAGTACTTTAGTCATTTTAACCATATTTTAATCTTACTATATATGAAAAATTGTTCTGCACACTAACTTTAGTTATAGATTAAATTTCACACACACACACACACACACACACACACACACACACACACACACACACACACACACATATATATATATATATATATATATATATATATATATATATATATATATATATATATATATATTTTATTTTATTTTTTATTTTTTTTTTTTTTTGAGTTTTGAGTTTTGTTTTGTTTTTTTCATGTGGAGATTACCACTCCATAATCAGCATGCATTTTGCAACAGATGGAGTAAAAAAGGTGGTGAGAAAGAAGAGGGAGGACAGAGTGGGTGGGGGGATAGGGCAGGGGCAACCTGAGGTCCCCCATGTCCCAGTCCTAAAAAAGGAAATATGGGGGAAACATGTGTAATTTTCACCACAGGGTTCTGGGTAATTGAGTCATTTTAAATACAGATACGTAGATGAATAAAGGGGAAGAGCGAAGGTAATAAGATGGGAGAATACACTCAAGAGATCAAATTGAGGATTTCTTCCAAGAACCGCAACTGTTTTCTTTCTTTTCATCTCAGAGCTTTTATATGCTATCATTTCAGCCAAATACCTATCTGAAGTAATTTTGTTTTCATTTAGCTCTTTTTATAATGCTCTCCTTTTGTCAAAATGAAGGAGATTTGTCTTCTGTGGTCTTCTCAATTTTTGGGGCCAGATTTTAGCAACAATTTCTTACGTTCTTGGTCTGCCAAAAGCATTTATACTAAATGCTGGATATAAATATTCAAAATGATGGATTATTGTTATCCTTGGGACGTCATGGTTACGATGTCCTCAACGCCATCAACTGCTGATTTAGACTGTTAAACATTTTGTGAACTTAATTTTGTGACATGTGTTGATGAAGTTATTTATTAAGGCATTTTTAAAATTAAAGCTTCTTTTATTGCTTTAGAGACACACACTTCAGCCATGCCAATAGCACTCTATTAGCAAATTATCATTCAAAAAAATTTTACATAATATGATATTTCTAAATTTTCTCACAACATCGGGGCTTTCTCATTCACACCCACATATACTGCTCACACACGGACACACGCACACACACACACATACACATACACACTCCAATACAGTAAGAATAGATTTCTTATCTGCACTGTCTCGCCATTAGTGCCATCTGGACCTCTAGGCCAGGTGTCTGACCAGGGCAGGTATGAGGTCAGCCGTGTCCCGGACATCACTCCACGGGGTCAATGGAGGAGCTGCAGTGAGAGCAAAATTTCCCCTATCTGGGGTTGGGTTTCTGATTGCATGTGTGCTGTTCAGGCCTCCCTAAAAAGAGTTGCTTATAGCCAGTATAATGAAAGGGACATTGTATTTAGGGGTTCAAACTCCAAAGATGCAGGAGCCTTAGTGTTTACATGTTGCCTTATTAGTATTAATATACATGCCCTGAGAGTATATGGAAGCCCATAGAATCATTTGCACACTTTATAGATTTAGCATGACATGCCTGACAATTATTATTGTTTTATTTCACCTTTAAAGAAAATGGTAGATATTGAGAGTGTTATTGAGAGTAAATTAATTACATTACAGACATTTTTTTTTTCAAAAAGTACATTACAGTGCAGTTGTTTGGAGTAGTCCTTAAGTTATGGCAACACTCAGATAAGCTACCACTAATTTAATGTGATGTTATGCAGATGCCTGTGACTAATATTACAGGTCTTGTAAGTTTGTGTCTGAAGCACAAATTAGACATACATTATAACAATAAAAATAATAATAAACCATTTTAAAACACCACATTGCACACCCAAATGCAAGCTGAGAGCACATTGCATACAGAATTCATGTAACAATGGAAACACCACATGGAAAGTTTGCACTTCACAAAAAAAAACTTCCCTAGTCTCCCCCTTATTTCTGTGTATAATCTCACCTGCATACTGAAGACTTGTGCCTAATAACTGCTGCTGTAATCATGAAGACTGTCTGTTGTCCATCCCAGGACTCCCAGGATATTCAATAGGCTCATACTGAACATCCTTTGACTTTATAGTACACAGTTGTAGAAAAATAATGATTTATAATCCCACTGTCTGGTGCTACCCAGATGAGGGTGGGTTCCCTTTTGAGTCTTGTTCCTCTCAGGGTTTATTCCTCATAATATTTCAGTAGGTGTTCCCTGCCACTGTTTCATCTGATTTGCTCTTCTATGGAGCTAAAACCAAGTAACAATGCTTTATGACAATGTCTATTCTTAAAAGTGCTACGCAACTCAAATTTAATTGCACTCAATATAAGACTTTGGCACGAATATTCATATTTGGGTATTAGGAAAGAATGGACATAAGTGCCAAGGCCTTATATTTGCATAGGACAAACGACGAAAATAAATAACATTTTGTTTTCAGAAAATTTAGTTTGTCACACTTTCAGGCCTCTGTTATGCTGTGTTTGTTTAGATCAAACACAAAAAGAGCTTGAAATGGCAGTCATTTGGAATATGGAGAATCAGGACTCAGTCATGCAGTGAGGGAGGTACATAGGGCACAACGTTAATTTTTAAGAGTGCTGAGAGCTGTAAGGCTGAGCATTTGCCAGCTCGCTCCTTCTCTAACACTCCTCCTTGTGCAGAAGAATAGAGAGACAAAAGAACCACTGGGTCTTAAACAGCCATTCTGCTTTTGTGCACTATGATGACACAGTCCTGGGGTCTTCTACTAAATTATATCTTTTCACATATTAAGATTCCTAAAAAGCTTATCATGGGAAGATACATACTGTGGTAGAGAGAAAAGAGAAGAGGTGCTGTTATAATGTAGGAGAAGGCAGAACCAAGTATCCAGTGGATTAACTTCACATTAGACTCAGTGTGAGGGGAATAGTGTTGGATTTAAAATGAAGGAAGTTTCAAAAGAGAGATTAAAGAAAGCACTCAAATCTTGCTTTTCAGTTTGTTTCACCTCTTGGCTGCTGTAGAAATTCCTGAACAGCATGAGTCTGATACTGAGAGCTATTATAGGATAAGGTTCATAAAAGTGTATTTTATCATGTAAAATTAGTTTGTAAAAAAAAAATAAAAAAAAAAAAATTTGCTAAAAACAAAAATAAATAAATAAATAAAGGAATAATCATAAATGTATGTGTTTATACTGTTACAAAATACATTTAAAAATAATTATTACAAACCCTTATCCTTGACCATCTGATGCCTATAAAAAATCTAAACACTCACTTCCATACTGTTTTGTATTGCTCTAGTAATGTTAACTTGAAGGATATCAGGTTAGAAAGGTCTTTTAGAAAAAGATTGCAGTTTGAATTATGGTACAAATTATGTTCAATTATGGTTCAAGATTTTTCTAAACAAAACACAAGATTGTTTAGAGAAATTCCAAAACCATGGATTTAACACTTTTGCTGTTATAACAGCCTCCTCTCTTAGAAGGTTTTCCACTAGATTTGGGAGCATCGCTATGGGGATTTGTGATCATTCAGCTACGAGAGCATTAGTGAGGTTGGGCACTTATATCAAGTGGCCTTATGTCAAGAAGGCCTGGTGTGCAGTCATTTTTCCAATTCATCCGAAAGGTGTTCAGTGGGGTTGAGGTCAGGGCTCGGACCACTTGAGGTCTTGCACCTCAGCCTCAGCAAATTCATGTGTTCTTGGAGCTCACTTTTTTGCACAGGGGCATTGTCATGCTGGAACATGTTTGGGCCTCATGTACTAGTTCTAGTACATCTTAATGGTACAGCATACAAAGCATACATTCTGGACAATTGTGCACTTCCAAGTGTGTTGCAACAGATTGGGGAAAGGGCCATATATGGGTGTGATGGTATGTGAAGTGTCCATATAGTGTAACAATTGATGCAAAGGGAGTCATGCATACATATATCCACAGGGAGTCATGTACCAAGAGAAGATTGGCAATTCTCCCAACATCCGCACTCTCTTCAAAAAAATTTTTTTTTTCTGTCCCCCTCCTCCCCCTTCCCCTACCTCTTTCTCTGCAGATGACTTTGCCACTTTCTTTTCCAACAAGGTTACATCAATCAGGAACCAGTTCTCAACCCCAGACACGCATAGACCGGCTCCTCCTCCATGTAACTCCCAACTGACTTCCTTCTCTCCCCTCTCAGAGACTGATTTCTCTAAACTCCTCCTCTCTAACCGTCCCACAACCTGTCCTCTTGACCCTATCCCTTCTCACTTTCTTCAGTCCATCTCTCCCACACTATTACCTGCACTCATACACATCTTTAACACATCCCTCTCCACTGGCACATACCCTACCTCATTTAAGCAGGGCCAGGTTACCCCACTGCTTAAAAAACCATCACTTAACCCTGCTGTAGTTGACAACAACAGACCTGTTTCCCTCCTCCCTTTTCTTTCCAACACTCTTGAAAGAGCCATTTTTAATAAACTCTCCAATTTTCTCACACAGAACAACCTCCTGGACACCAAGCAGTCTTGCTTCAAGAGCAATCACTCCACAGAGACTGCTCTGCTTTTTGTCACTGAAGCCTTAAGACTAGCAAGAGCAACCCCTAGATCATCTGTCCTCATCCTACTTGACCTCTCTGCTGCTTTCGACACTGTGAACCATCAGATCCTCCTGTCAACTCTCTCCAGCCTGGGCATCACTGGAATGGTTCTGCACTGGGTGGAATCCTATCTCTCAGACAGATCCTTCAAGGTATTACGGAGGGGAGGTATTTCTGAAACTCAGCAACTCACAACTGAGGGAACACCACCTTAAGCTCAACCTGGCAAAATCTGAGCTTCTCGTCATGCCAGCCTGTCCCTCTAATCAACCAGAACCTCACTATACAGCTCGGCTCAACCACACTCAAGACAACCAGGATGGCCAGGAACCTTGGGGTGATTCTTGATGACAGCTTGACCTTTACAGAACACATCTCAACAACTGCACAGTCCTGTAGGTTCATCCAGTACAACCTCAAGAAAATCCGACCCTACCTCACCAAAAAGGCTACACAGATACTAGTCCAGGCTCTTGTTGTCTCAAAACTGGACTACTGCATCTCATTACTCTCGGGCCTCCCAGCCAGCTCCATCAAACCCCTTCAAATGATTCAAAATGTAGCAGCGCGCCTCGTCTTCAACCAGCCCAAGAGAACCCGTGTCACACCCCTCTTCATTTCCCTCCACTGGCTTCCTGTAGCTGCCTGCATCAAATTCAAGGCCTTGATGCTCACGTACAAGACCTTGTCTGGAACAGCTCCCTCCTATCTCAACTCTCTCCTGAAGGCTTACGTTCCCTCACGCAATCTGCGATCAATTAGCGACCGACAATTAGTAGTTCCTACTCAGCGTGGCTCAAGGTCCCTATCAAGAACATTCAAACTAACTGTTCCTCAGTGGAGGAATGAACTTCTAACCTCAATCCAGACCGCAGAATCTCTCACCATCTTCAAAAAACAGCTAAAGACCCACCTCTTCCATGAACACCTAACCAACCCATAAAAAATAAAAAATAAAATTAAAAAATTGCACTTACACCTCTACTCTGCGTGCTTTGCTTCTTCTGGAACTCAATTAATGGATCTTGTATAGTAACACTACTTGTATTGTTCTCTTCTTGATATATCACTTTGCTTGTATTTTCTCATTTGTAAGTCGCTTTGGATAAAAGCGTCTGCTAAATGAATAAATGTAAATGTAAGTGTATTTTGCTCTCTGTGTGAGTCTGTTTTTGGCAGACTCAAGTGCTTTTATTTTTACCTGCTCGTTTTATTTTTCTGTTCCCATTGATCTCGCAGTTGTCAGCTGTACCCAATGCATTCCATTTTTAACTCAGCAGTGCTGCCAGTGGTCAATCTGAAGGAGCCTTTATATTTCACTTGACCTGCCTCAAAGTCTCCTATGCCTGTGCTCAAAAAAACAAAAACAAAACAAAACACAAGTTACATTGTTACACTTCACCAGAATCTTCTAGCTCTTGCCTTCACATGGAGCAGTGGGAAGTGTGAGGACGGCATGATACACTATCAGCCCAGCTTGCTATCCAATCTATCTGTAACCAGTGGCTCAAGTGTCCACAGTTAATTCTGCCTAGATATATTGTGTATGCAGGTGAACCAGCGGCTTCACTGTGCTCCCCAGCTGAGAGTCTGTTATAGAAAATATTGACAAAGCCATCTCATTCCATTTTCATTGAATCAGTCCTGAGTCAATACACTCTCAATTTAGTGCTTTGGCACCCTGGCCACTAAATTTGTTTTTGCATTAAGTTTTTTAAAGGAGATCAAAAGTTTGATTAACTTGTGATCTAATCTCTCTCTCTCTCTCTCTCTCTCTCTCTCTCTCTCTCTCTCTCTCTCTCACCACCCATTTCTATTTCAGTTTCAGCCTTCACAGTAGGTAACCAGCTTGAAATGATGGAATATCAAAAGTAAGTGAAGCGAATTCAATTTACCCAATATACTGCCAAACTGTAAGTAGATATTGATTGAGACATCTCATGAATTGCTCTCGTTCTTTAAAACACACACACACACACACACACACACACACACACACACACACACACACACACACACACTCAAACACATATACAGCATATTGCCTCTTTATTCTTTCTAAACATGGGTCGACAACCCTCAGTGAGATATTGTGAGACTATCTGACAATGAAAGTATGTCTTCTTGGCTACATTGTTGTGCTGTTTAATGAAATTATCAAAATATAATGTAGATTTAGATGAAATTGTAATGATTCGTATCTTAGAATTCTTTTAAACTCATCTGCTTCAGCTGATCCTGGTGAACAGTCTAAAATGTTGTTATCCTTTGGAATATCAGTCATTTCTATGTGAATTATTAAGTTCTAATCGAATTCAGTATTTCATAGCTATTTCATCTGCTTTTGAGGTGGAAAGAAATTAGTGTCAAAGAAAGCAGAGCGCTGAAAATCAAGACATGGCATGAAATGGAAAAATTTAAATACAAAACTTCACCAATGCCTTGCAAGCCTTCCATTACCATTTATTCTCTGAAAGATCTGATTTCTTCTCATCTTTATGGTAAGTGACAAGTACAGGTTTATACTTTCTAACTACATATATAGACTTTCAAAAGGCTTTTATTATGTTAATCTTTCCCAATATGCAAATTTTTCTCCACTTCACCTCTTGTAAAGGAAGTCATTTCAGGTTTAAATAATGAGACAGAAGCACCTGGGTGGCCATCTTTCTCTTTCTGTTTTTCAATCTTTCTCTTTTCCTCCATTCCTGGCTTTGTTCATGTAGATACGGCTTTTAAAATTTCCAATGGGTCTCTATGTAACATGCCTAATGAAGGGGATAATGCATTTAAAGTAATGTGACATTAATTGTTTGAGGTTCATAATAACAGCCCTCAATCATCTGGAAGATTGCCTCAGGTTTTTAATGAGAGCCGTTTTCAAGGCAATGGACTCGAATGAGGGAATGACAGAGTCAAATTAGTTGGTTTGCCATTCATGCTCACTCTATTGCCTGCTATTTAAAAGTCATTGACCATTTAGGAATGGGCCATTGGTTGCAGTGAGTGAGCAAGATGTGCCAGTGCTTATGTTTGTGTTGCAGGGTGGAGGATGGATGGTTGGGTGGCAGCTCCACCTATGATAATGCTTTTAAAAAAGTAGTAGAAATGTCAAGTCCCTTCTGTGTGGAGGAGAATGGGACAAATAGTGGTGATTTTCAGTGGGCCCCATCCCTGCATTAACATAAGAAACAAGCCAATATGGATGGAAGTCAGCCGGTCTGGGCGCTGTCAGCGAAGGCTTTTGGCCAGGAGTGATTAATGTCTTTACGATACCACACACAGCCGGCGCCATGGCCCTCCTGCGTGCATCATCCTGAGCTCTCTATGGAGCACACTTACCAGAGCTGGAGGTGCCCAACAACCTGCAGAATCAGCACAAATGAGCAAAGTTTAATGTGTAAGAATGCAATCAAATATCAATATGCATTACAGATGACAATTATTCTTATCACTTTTGGAATAAGAGTTTGTCATAGACCAAGCTATTTTTTTGGATGTCCTTAATTGATCAATTAAAAGTAAATTAAAGAGTAAATTAAAGTTGCCTATCATTGCCCGTTGAAATAATTTTTTCAGAGGAGTTTTGCACACTTTCTCCAAGACCTGATGTAGCCATTTTTTCTATTCGTTCACAGATTTGTATAAGGCTCTTTTTGGCTCCTTAAACCCGGTTCATTGAGAGTCTCTTATTATGTCTTCTCGCCAAGGCCCACTCCATGAATTGAATAGTTGGTGTCTTTATTTTTCTCATTCTCTGACTGCAGACCTCATAATAGGTTCATTAATGCAGAAGTTGCATTTGGTTGACAATGGGTTAATGGCCCAAGGGTAGTCTATTGGCATCGGGAAAGGCCCAACAGGAGGAGGAGACTTTTTTTGCAGCCCTTTCAGTTTAGGTTCTCCAGGGGTCAACCGAGTGTCACCCAAAAGTGAACAAACATGTAATTGATGTTCGGACATCTCTGGCTGCCTCTTTTGAGCTGTGGCTAAAAAAGGGGCTGCTGTCTGGGCTTTGACTGTCCTTTGCAGAATAAGGGAAACTGATTTGTGAAAGCATGGGATGAAAAGAAGTGCAATCTGCCAAGCTGCAAAAAGGGGGATACGCTTGAATTTTTCTCTTCTGTCTCTTGCTGGAATGATTGTGTTTTGCCTGGTGTTTAATTGCTACCCCACACACAGGTCGTGAAGAGGGGAGGCATACACTGCTGGTGTTCCTTTCTCCTCTGTACTGGGAACAGTGTCTGGTTTTGTCTCTGATTTTCATGGGCATTAGGAGAAAATGTAGAGAGGAGTTTCAGCCCTTTTATAAGTCCATGTCAGGCTGGGTTATCTTGTGCCTTTACTATATTTACCTCTGCATAACAACAAACAGCAATTTGTACACTTGGGATCACATCTAACACGAACGTTTAGGAGAACATTTTATAATTATTAGTCAGATATGAAAAACAAAACTTTCTCCTCCTGAAATTTTTTAATGGTTAGTGACCAACAATTTCATTTAATTGTTGCCAAATTGTGGCCTTGGGTTTCCTAAATGTTTTTAGCCTTTCTAACAGTCTTTGATGTTACTCAGAGGCCATCAATTATCAACCCTGGAAACATTCTGGTAATATTTTAAAACGTAATGATTTTGTGAAGGGTTATTAATGGCATTACAGTTCAAAAATTTGTGTTGAAATTAGTTGTTTTTAGACAACTAAAAAGTCACAGTGTCCTGTGGCTGGTTCGAGCTGCACCCACCTGCCACCCCACTTTACCCTGCGGTCAGAGCAGCGATGATGTCAGTCGGCAAGCCCTTACCAGTAATTACACATCAGATGACAACAACTTAAAATTGATGTTCAATGCGGGAGAGCTAAGTGGGCATTTTAAAAGTTAGAGACAGGAAGCCAGAGAGAGGGAGGGAGAGCCCACAATATAAGAAGGGTAGCATGGGAATTGCTGGGGCAGCTGCACTGTATGCACACTACACTAATAGTCTTGAAGAACCCATTGCTAAAAGCGCATTTGGCATCAATAGCAAATGAGTATTTATTCGGTAATGACCCGTAAGGTGTCCCTTAATTGAATAGTGAGAGTGGTGCCAACCAGTAATAAAAGCAGATAGATTAGGGCAGGAAATATCTTCTTAAGTGGAACTGTAAATACATAAGAACATGCATTTATTTCTCTGACCTTGAGCAAGATAACCACAGATTAAAAATTTAGCTGCTGGTGGTATAAATGGGGATTTTGCTTTTAGTTCTTGACTTTTTTCTATTGTGCACAGTGGACCTCTTTTGGCTGCCTTGAATATTGACTTGTGCCTCTTAAGTGCATTAGGCATTAAATTGACTTGTGCTGAAAAACTTTGAACACGGGTTTTGTGGAATGAAAGCTCTTTTGTAATGAGAGCACATTTACCACATTTTTCCTGTCTTGTAAATGTCACAATCACATGAATAATAAAAATGATCAGTGGCTAGCCGTCTTAGATAAATAATAGGTACATTATGTAAATGGGAGGGTCATGTTTGCTGGCTTTTACCTTTCCTATCAAAAGAATTCTTCTTATGTATTTCTGTTAACGCTGCTAACAAGCTTTGCAAACACCAGTTGCGCTCTCTGGGCCCAAGACTGACTGACTCCAGCATCAGTAAATCAGCAAGCAACCTTATAGGGGCAGATTGTATTTATTTATCAAAGGGAGAAAAACACTGCAGCAAAGCCACTTCACTTCCATTTCATACACATCCACAGGTGACTTCATGATTGCAAAACATTTTACATTGGTTTACAACATATGTTCATGAATTGTGTAGGTAACAATTCAAGTTGTGTAAGTAGTGTTTGTATGCCCTTGAGTCAATGAATCCTTCCATCCAGTCATGACAGAGATTCCCTCCTCTCTTGTTCAATGGTTCCGTGTTTGAATTCGTGAATATTTTGACCATCATAAAGATTCACTAATCACTCTTTCAGGAGATCACTGAGGACAGTGAGTTTTTCTTTTGCACACATCTCAAACAAAAGTTATAGCATTGTGTCCCTAACCCCCCCCCCCCCCCCCCCCCAATACCCGCCACCAGAAGTGCAAGATTCTAATTGTTACACAATTCCACTGAGAGACACCATATATTATATATATGTGTGTGTGTGTGTGTGTGGGGGGGGGTGTATATATATATATACATATTGAATTTTGCAGGATGCTTTGGGTGATTGTCCATCTGCACTGTGAAGCACCGTCAAATGAGTTTTGAAGCTTTTGGCTGAATGTAAATTGATAATAATATCCCGATACACATCATAATTCATCCTGCAGCTTTTGTCTGGAGTTACATCATCAATAAATACAAGGAAACCAGTTCCATTGGCAGCCAAACATTCCCATGCCATTAGATTATGTGGTATAGCTTGAATCATGAGCAGTTACTTACCTTCTTCATATCTCTTCCCATCATTCCGGTACAAGTTGATCTTTGTCTCGTCTTTTGAAGATGTTTTTGGAAAACTCTTATCTGGTCTTCTTTTTTTAGCCTTACCAATCCGTTGTGGTAAACCCTCTGTATTTACTCTGATGAAATTTTCTTGTTGAGTTTGACACAGATACACCTACCTCCTAAAGAATGTTCTTCATCAGAAAACTGTTGTGAAGTGGTTTTCCTTCACTAGGGAAAAATTCTTCTGTCACTTACCATTTTGGTGGTCCGAATGACTGTGGTTTTCGACGGTCATTCGGACCTTCTGTTGTTCCTGAGCTCACCGGTGCATCCTTTCTTTTTAGAAACATACTAAATAGTTGATTTGGCCAAACCTAATGTTTTTACTAGCTCTCTGGTGGGTTTGTTTTGATTTATCAGCCGAATGATTGCTTTCTTCACTGGCGGTGACAGCACTTGGGACTGCATATTGAGAGTTAACAGCAACAGATTTCAAAAGAAAATACCACATATGAAAACAATTCTAGACCTTTTATCTGCTTACTAATAAGTGAAATGATGAGTTAATTACACACACCTCGCCAGCAGCTAACTGACTAATTACTTTTGGATTATAAGTTTATAATGGAAAATGAGTAATCATTCTGATCATCAGCATCATCCACATCTGTCCATCTCATCTCATCAATTAAAAGTAAAAGTCCGTCAAGACATTTGCTGAATAAGAGCCTCATCGGCACTCTTCACTCAAATGTCTTACACTGGTGTTGACATGATCACTGATTAATTGTGTAAGTTTAAACATTACAACTTTTGTTGCCATCTCTACAGTGTAAGTAACAGCACATGTGCATTGTAGGTCATTTGACAGCTGGTATTTAGACAGTTTATACATTGTATCGATTATACATATATCCATTTAGCTATGGCATATAACAACTTGATCAAAGTGTTACATTCACTGCATAAGGAAAGAATGCTTAGCTAGAAAGCCCAGATAAACTTATAAAAGTACCTACAATTATTTTTTCTATATTGTTTTCGTGACATATATCTTAAACTTATGTTATAGCCAGAATTTATGTCTAGCTATGTTATAGTCAGAATTCAGCTCCTGCAACCAACAGGTTTTCTTAGACCTCAACACATATTATAAAAGACTTTCTGAGATGGTCTAGGTCTAAATGCTTCTGGGACTCAATGAAAGATCTGGTGAGTCGATAAGGTCTGTTGAGGAATGTATACAGCCTCTATCACATGATCTATTTGGTCCAGCACCAACAAGAGACATACCAGGAAGCCTTCAGCCAGATGATTGATGGATTTTGCTTTTATTTAATAAAAATATTTGCTTTTTGATGGATCTGGTATGCTGTCGGCCATCCATCCACTCAAGTTGGTGCTGCAAGGCAGTCCTGTTTCCAGTTCTATCATGACTGTTGTTATGGACTGCAGAACAGTCACTATTGACCCCATTGGTGTCCCTGTCTCTGTCTCTGTTTATGTCTCTGAGGCTGTTGCTAATGCTGTTAATGTCTAAGCATGTCTAAGGTTTCTAAGCAAAAAAAAAAAAGGATTGATTATTCATTATTGTGTACATTATTCTTGTGTACATTTGTGTGAATTTTGGTCTACAGTATTATGACCCACCTCTCTTGCTTTGATTTTTTTTTTAAATGCATTTTCTTTTTAAGTATCTATAACAATAAATATTACAACAAGATGAAGGAACCCCTGAGGGTTCTATGTAGAACCCTACAACAGAGTGTTTCTCCATGGCAAGGGGTCCAAATTAAAAACCTATTAGGAAACTAAGAACCATGTATAACCCCATAAAGAACCCTTGGAGAATCCTATTTCTAAGAGGGTACAAAGCACCGCAGCTCAGGAATAGCATTCCAATTAGTGTTGAGGACAGAGAAACTGGAGGGACAGGTCACTTTTTTCTCTCTGTGCCCTCATGTTTGTGTTAATTTCTAGCTCTGCCTTTTATCTATGCTGCGAAAGCTCTGTTTGCAAAGTACACCCTTTTACATCATTTTCAAGTTAAGAGCATTCCTAATAAATTAAGAGCTCACTCTCTCTGTCAAGCTGTATCTTGCTCCTGCTACCTGATGCCAGTGCCTGATCCCGACACAATTCTACTCCTGTGGCTGCTCTTGTACCTAGACCTGTTTGATTCATCCTGAATGTGTACTCCTGCATCCTTTATATGGACTTTCTGCACTTGTGACTCATGTCCTGTTACTATGGATGGTTGTCATGGATACTCCAATAACCCACACTTTCCAAAAATGGTTTATGCCCAAGACATACCTTTGCTTTTGTGGACAATTTCAAATGGGTATAATCCCGGTGTCCTGGCAAAATTCCCCCATTGGCCCTTATCTATCATGACCCCCTAATAATTTCCATCTCTGAATTGGCTACATCACTCTCTCGTCTCCACCAATAGCTGGTGTGTTGTGTGTGTTCTTGCGCAATATGGCTGCTATGGCATCATCCATGTGGATGCTTCACACTGGTGCTGGTTGAGGAGATTTCACCCCATACAACATAAAGCGCTATATAAATCTAAGGAATTATTATTATTATTATTATTATTATTATTATTATTATTATTATTATTATTATTTATTAAATTGATCCTGCTGTGATCACAAAGACTGCCCAGTGCTCATCCCAAGACTCTTATTCATTATACATTCATAGTGAACATCCTGTCAGACTTATCTGTTACGTGTTTTAGTATAATAATTTATAATCCCACAATTTGGTGTAACTTGATAGGTTTCCATTTGACTCTGGTTCTTCTCAAGGTTTCTTCCTCATTTCGTTCCAATTACTTTTTCCTTAAGGAAAAGTGTTGCTTCATGTCTATTGTTAACAATGTAATTTGTAACCACTGTACAAATAACATTTTATTCAATTAAATTTTACTCTCATTAGCTTTCCACTTTCCTTATTTGGCCTTAGTTGCAAAGATCTTTTTATTAGGACCTCTAATTAGTTCTCTAATCACCTGCACTCATTCCATATTTCCTGTATTTAGGCCCTAGTTTCCTTTTCCTTTTTTTTGCTTTTGCTTATGCTAACCTACAATTCTGACCCATGTGAATGTTAATCTTACACTTTCCAGTATTAACTGTCTACTTTCTAATTCTTCTGTGTTATCTCTGGTTCCTGTTTTCAGGCACTTTGTTTGATCTAATTGCATGTTTAGCTTCTTCAATTTCTGAACCTGTGTTGTGTTTTACAGTTCAAAGTTCAGATTCTGTTCAACTTTCCTTAGGGCTTCTTGCTTTGCTTCAGTCTAAACAGTCTGACTTTGTAGTGCTTAGACTACAATAGTGTACAAAACAGGAATCATTTCCTCTGAAGATAAAATGCAGGTTTATTACACAGTAATATTTAACATTGTTTAATGTGTTTCTCAGTACCACAGAAAGATCTGATCATGGTGATAAAATTGTGTGGTGTTGAAAATGCCTATGTTATATACGAGCAGCAGACTGCTACTTTTGTGGAGAAAGTATGGTGACAGATTAACAATATTCAACCAAAATGTGACAGTATTTAATCAGTTTTGTGATATCTATAAATCAGAATTAAAAACCTTCATTATTTTACTGATAAGTGTAATCTATCATTTTTCCTTTGAATATGTCATGGTGATTTGCAAAATCCATCCAATGTGAGCATTGTCATGTCCACCCACTGAGCAAGTCTGTCTCTGTCTCCCATGGACTCTGTCAGCAGCTGTTTCCAAATCCAACTCTTTAAATAGCATTCTCTTCAGGGATAAATAAATGTATTGATTAATATACACTATGTTTTATCATGTCAAATATGTATGCTGTGTTTTGACCAAGGTGAATATATTTCTTGATGTTCTGTGTTTGTGTGCTTGCTGAATGTAATTTGTAATGTGGTTTTTGAGTTCAGCTCAGAGAGTGTAAATTTATTAGAGCTAAAGTAGCGAAGAGCTTTATTTTCATGCTCTCCACCAGATCTGAGTCTATTCAGTGCTGTGGAACATCTCTCTATAATACAGAAAAAAATCGGGGGGCGGCACTGGTCTTGAATGTGGATAATTAGTTCTCGATTTTAACTACATCAACTAGTCAGAAGTAATTAAACACTTTGGTTGTTTTGTCATATATATATATATATATATATATATATATATATATATATATATATATATATATATATATATATATATATATATGGCAGATTTAAAAGCAGGAATATGTGCAAAAGTATGTGAATAAACTTTTCATATTTTCTGCGCAATTTTATGAAGAGCCTTGGCAACTTCATCGTTTCCGACAAGATTCATTTGGGAGATTTGTCATGGGAATAATGGAAACAATGCTTTAAGAAAAGAGACTAGCTGTAAAGAATAAAATAGTGAAAATAAAATACATGCAGGAAGAGTGTGTACTTTATATGCGATCAGTCAGTGTGTTTAGAGATTAGTCTACCGCTTAGAGTCAGAATGAATGTAATGTATCATAACGTATTTGCGCACCAGGTATTTTATTACCAAGGAAACATTGCTCCTTTTCGATTCCTCTTGTGCTTCTCTTTTATTTCACTGAACTACCCGATAACTGCGGGGAATGTTTAGGCGTCTCACCGCTGTGTGCGCAATGCTTTGTTAAAACTGCGACTGTAAATGGAGCATAATCAGTTTACATTAAAGCAGCATGTACATTGCAATAAATGGCTCTGCAAATTAATTGGATGGTTACAATGTATTGGTTGTGACAACAAAACCAGAATTTGCTAAAAGATTTTCAAAAAAAAAAAAAAAAAAAAGCTACAGGTGTACACTTTCTGAATTAATTTCGTATTCTCACATTTTCAATAAACAAATTTTCGTTTGCAAAATATTGTTGCAACAAAAAGGCAATTCACTTAAGTGTATAAATGCCCATATTAAGGAGAGTAATTAAAACACTCGAGCCAAACGCTGACGGTCCTCTTTTGTTAAGCGTGTTCATTGGATTTGTGCACGTGCTGCAGCACGGTCCGCTCGTGAATAAACGCTCGACGCTTCGGCTTTATTGTTAGAAGAAAAAAGTAATAAACCTCGAACGATGAATATGCATTAATGGTCGCGTGATGATATTGGTCGGCTGTGTTCCACCATTTGGGTGCGTTCCCAAGAGCGCGCGTGCGGAGCCTCCGAGCTTTCTGTTTATCCTCTTCTTTCTGTTTTTATTCGCGCTCTCCGCCTCAGCTGGTCTAAGTGGGCCAGACCTGGAGAAACCTCTATTTTGTTTTGTTGTGTCTCCTCTCTCTTTCAAATAATCAGCTGTGTGCCAAAAGTGTCCCCCCTTGTTTTTACGCGTGCCAGTCACCTGCCGTCCGCCTCGGTCCTTCCCCGCTTTTCTCTGAAGCTCGTCTTAAAAAAAAAAAAAAAAAAAAAAAAAAAGCTCGCCTTTCTCTCTCTAATTCTTTTGACTTTCCGCGGTCTGGATCCCAAGTGAGATTCAGATTGGGTACGTACTGAACCCCCCATTGTCTTTCAAGGGCTGTACTACGCTAATTAAATTTTATATCCAACCATATAAAAACCCACCTCTTCTCCATGCTCCCAATTCAGCTTTGCAGGCAGACTCTTCTGTTTTTCTTAGTCTGAAAAAAAATCCAGTGTTCATTGAGTCAGATCAGTTGAAAAACATTTGCAAATCTCTATTATTCCGGGATTTTTGTCCCCGTTCTTTTGTGATAAAAGCAGCCCGAAACAGCTTGCTGCTTTCAGACTGAAGCGCTCTGGGAAGCAGGATAAGGCCATGAATGCTAAGTGCATTACGCGCAAGGAGAACGTCTTTTTATCCCGCTATTATTAGGCTTACATTTATATCCACGATATCATTTGCATCTAATTTTCAAATTAAATATTAATTCAAGTCTTTAAAGCGCGATGTAGTGCTTCAGTGCAAGCCTTTTTTCTGTGTAATGTTCTCAGCATTACTTCTTGCGTAACTTTTTCACCAGTAAATCCATCTGTCCTTTTTGTAGAATTTTTGTTTAGTACCCGAAACTTTGAGTAATTAGCGTTTTGTTTTCCCCAAGCAGGTGTTTTTCAATCTAATCTTCAGCTACTCACATATGTGCTACTGTGCTATGCGCATATGACTGTATTCAGTTTCTGAGCGTGTTCAGACCCGTGGCCAAGCTTTTTGAATCATTAGAAATAAGAGGATGAGTGTCAGACGTGTGGTGCAAAAGCCATGATCGTTGCAGTAGGGTTCTAAGAAGCATCGAGAAAGAAAGGTTCAGTCTCTAAGTGAACAGTTTGGTTCATCCCTAAACTTCAGAATTTCACTGCGCCTTTTACGCATTTGAGGTGACAGCTGTTAATAAGCGCGGTGAAAATGTGTTTATAAAAATGCTTAATATTCACACAACTGTATTTTTGTTGTTGTTGTTGTTGTTGTTGTTGTTGTTGTTGATGGTGTTCTAATATGTAGTGTCTATTCCCTCGATTTCAAAGCCTTTTTTTATATATGAATTTGGTATCGAATAAACTCTGAAATCTTTACATTTTGTATGAAACCAATAACAGTGCAATAAATATTTCATTACAATAAATAGAAATCAATCTAAATGTGTGCAAATCCTGTTCACCGAGGAGGGGAAAATACCTAATAAGGGGAGAAACCTGGAGGGGGTGGGGGTGGGGGGTAAGGTCCCTCAAAAAGCAGCTGTTGAGTCCTAATCTGTTTTCATGCCCTGCCACTCACCTCCTGTCTCCCTCTCTGTCTCCCTCTCTGTCTCTGTCTCCCTCACTCTCCTTCTCTGTCTCTGTCTCCCTCTCTCTCCCTCTCTGTCTCTGTCTCCCTCACTCTCCTTCTCTGTCTCTGTCTCCCTCTCTCTCCCTCTCTGTCTCCCTCTCTCTCCCTCTCTGTCTCCCTCTCTCTCCCTCTCTGTCTCCTTCTCTCTGTCCCTCTCTAGCATCGCGCTCTTCTCTCCACTCTTGCGCTCATGTCCAGATTCACCCTCTCCTCTCTCCCAAACCCCAACCTTGACCAGACGTTTTTCGGACCTTCCCCTTGTAGTCCCCCCCCCCAAAAAAAAAAAAAAAAAAAAAAAAAAAAAAAAACACGAGTGCTTGAATGTCAACTCGCCCTCAAAGAACACCGTGAAAGATTGATTTCTGCGCCCGGCATTACATCGGAGCGAGTTGAATGGGAAACCCTGCAAGCCGGGGGACGGAATAAAGATGTCCTCCCTGTTGGAAAAAGGGGGGAAACTGCCCATTTAAGCTCAGTCCATCAACCTTGAAAAAGAGAAGAGAGAAAGACGTGGAGCTATTCAAAGAAAAGCCCATATTCCCCTCTTACAATACCTAAAGACTTTAAATTAATATCCATGAATATTAAATCACTTTGGCCTGAAAAAGAACGAAATAAAAGACTTGACCCCAGCGGCTTTACATATTATTGAGCTTAAGAACGTCATTAAAATCTATTCACCTGGAATATATGCTTTTAATTTCGATATGTTTACTAGGTGCTGGATAGCACATTCGGTTGTTTTGTCGATGCGTTTCTTATTTTATCTAATGCTCAAAACTGTGTATTACTGTTAATATAAGAAAAATGCAACACTTTGCAGAGTTTCTAAGTAAATTGCAGTGAATAAACAATTTTATATATATATATATATATATATATATATATATATATATATATATATATATATATATATATATATATATAGTGTTATTTCTTTGCAGTGATTTTTATTTTTCCATTACAGCAATATTTGATGTAAATTTACCCTACCGCATCGCAGTCAAATAAATAATCTCGGCTGTCAGTCAGGTTGCTTAACTTCTAACTTATATTTCAGACGCTTCTACCAAAATGTAAGTGGCATTATTTTTTCTGTAAATCCATCCATCGTTCCAGCTTGTTTTCATGCAGAGATTCCATGTTGTGTCTCTGGTGTGCTTAGTGTTTTCCCTGCCAAGAGCGCCAGTGTGGGCCATTTTCACAAGTGTGACAGAGAGTCTGCTTATTTTAGTAAAAAAGTGCTTGTTGAATGTTGAACACACACACACACACACACACACACACACACACACACACACACTGCCCCCACCTGATGGCCACTCAATAAATAGCGTGCGTTTCCCCCCTGTGCAAGAACAAGCCTACAGACACACAGCACACAAGGGGTGGGTCATTAATAACTAATTACCGCAGGTCAGACCCTAACGCATATATAAAGCCCACCGGGAGCCGGCACAAGAGAAACATTTTCAGCACTGCGCACCAAGAGGACAGATCGAGTTTAGATAGAGATTTCTTTTCATTTTTTTTTTTAAATAGGCACATTGATTTTTGTTAAATAACAGACTTGTTGTGTAACTGATTTATTCCCAAATAAGCGACATTTCAAACTGGTGTTAAATCATAGTGAGATTAGACATTATGGGTTCAGTGTTGCCCGCTGAAGCGCTGGCCCTGAAGGCTGGATTTAAGCCGCACACACTGGCTCTGTCAGACATCATCACCTCAGACATCCTGCACAGTTTCCTGTACGGCCGCTGGAGGAACGCGCTGGGAGAGCATCTGTTCGAGGAGAAGAGCAGCGCCGTGGGACCCAAAACGGCCTTCACCGCGGAGGTTCTGGCGCAGTCCTTCTCCGGAGGTGAGTGAGTGCCTCATCACTGCCTTTAACACCGCCAACAGCATTTCCCCCATCGTTTACTTTCAGTTCCGACAAGTTTGTTGATTTGTTTTTGGGTTTCTTTTGGGGTTTTTTGTTTTTTCAAGACAGTTGGGTTTTTTACCTCATAAAAAATAAAGGATTTTAAAATGTTATTTAAAGAGATGCTGTGTCATTCCCCAAAACTTTTCAGTGTGTGGTTCTTAGCCATTTTTTTTCTTAACCATGTTTGCAGAACGAGACACTAAAAAGTTCCCTAAATAATCCAAATGAAGCTTGCTTGAGGCCGCCCAAAATATATTTATTAATTGATGAAAATGAATGAAACACTTTATACAATTAATAAAATTGTTATTTAATTTATATATTTTTTTAAAAAAATTAAACACTTTATTCTTTCACTCCTTTGGTCATTTGTTATACAGAAGAAAAAAATAATAATAGCCAACAAAGTGTTAAAAGTAGCCTAAATCAAATTTATTTTTCATAGTGTGTCATATTCCTCAGATTAATCATGTCTGACTTAAATAAGGCTATTAAATTCATAAGCTTAACGTTGCGCTTGACCTAAAAAAGTTTCCAATGGGAAAGTATTAGAGGCAAAGAAAAGGTCCATTATTCAGAATAGCTTTCATTCATCAGCTCCTGGACTCTCTCTCTCTCTCTCTCTCTCTCTCTCTCTCTCTCTCTCTCTCTCTCTCTCTCTCTCTCTCTACACCGTTTCTCTCTTTCTGTAGTTCGCTGTTCCGACATTATTAAAGCGTGAAGTTCTGATTTTATCACTGTTCACACCATGTCAGCCGTCTAATCTCTCCGCTTTTGTAAATCTGAGATCCGCTGGGCATTTTCAAAGCCCTCGTTTTCAGTGCAGATTTATTGCTGAAACGTCCTTTAATGGATAACGAGTATGAAATGAGGCATTTCTTTTGAAAGCTTGTGGAGTTGTTCATTCACATTCCCACTGAAAGCATAACAAATCACCCCTTTCATCGATTTAAAGAGGTATTTCACATTCATTTGGACTGGCTTTTTTATGGTATGGCGGGATGTTGGAGCAAGCCGTGCAGAATGCTTTACACACATTTTCGCTGAAACATATTAATTGAAATGCTTTTGCAATACTTTAATAAGTAGGTAAAACCTGTGGATGAATGATTGCATGATTTGTGTGTGTGTGTGTGTGTGTGTGTGTGTGTGTGTGTGTGTGTGTGTGTGTGTGTTGTATAGATTCAATTTATTATTAATTTCTGGAGTTTTTATTTTGTAGATGTTTTTATATATTCTTCCTTTTCCATGACTTAATATTTTGCAGAAACTTTTTCAGTATCACGTTTGATGAATGGAAAGTGTGGCTCCCAAAAATGCCTGATTGAAATCCAGCAGAAGTTGGCTCTTTAGATTCACAGATTTAAATATCTATTAGGACTTTATAGATCATATCTTTGCCTGAATATGATTGAGTTGTAAACTTTATTTTCTGTACCTTTTCTGCAGAGGTGCAAAAGTTGTCAAGTCTTGTGTTGCCCAGTGAGGTGATCATCGCACAGAGCTCCATCCCTGGTGAAGGTCTTGGCATCTTTTCCAAAACATGGATCAAGGCAGGCACTGAGATGGGACCCTTCACTGGCAGGGTCATTGCACCTGAACATGTAGACCTCTTTAAGAACAACAACCTCATGTGGGAGGTAAGGGCAAATAGGAGTCAGCTGCCTGTCAGTGAACTGGGGTTACAAACTGCAGGCTAAGCGTTCATATGTTCATGTTTGTTCTCAGGTTTTTAATGAAGACGGGACAGTGCGCTATTTCATTGATGCCAGTCAAGAGGATCATCGAAGCTGGATGACCTACATCAAATGTGCCCGGAATGAGCAAGAGCAGAACCTAGAGGTGGTGCAGATTGGAAGCAGCATATTCTACAAAGCAGTGGAGGTATAAAAATAATAATAATAAGACAAAGAATATGAAATATATTGGTTTAGTTTTAAACACAGTTATACATTTAATTATATCAACGTATTTGTAAGTTCAGTTATAATTGTAGGTAATATCTGCATTTCAGTCAAATTCAGTAATCTTTTTTTTTTTTTTTTTTTTTTTTTTTTAGTACATTTCATTTCTGAATAATGATTTCTGATCTTTTGTTCTCTTTAGACAATACCACCAGATCAGGAACTGCTGGTATGGTATGGAAATTCCCACAACACATTTTTGGGCATTCCTGGGGTTCCTGGCATAGACGAAGAACATCAAAAGAAGCATAAAAATGGTACTTCAGGATTTCAATAGAGCTATCCTGTATTTAGAGTTAAATTTGGATGTCTGTTATAGACCAAGACTAAGCAAACATGTTTGAAGTAATTCATTTTTTTTTTCATGAATTTTGAAATCAAGTTTGACATCAACGCCTGTCATTTGTGAGGATATTAATAAATCCATCACAGATTTTCACAGATTTTCTTCCATCTAACATTTTTAGATCAATGTGATGCCATGCATGTGACAGTTTCCCCGATAATTCTTACTGTGTAAATTGTGACTGACATGTTCACATTCTCTCCTCTTCTAGATGATTTCCACGTGTGTGACACCTCGTCGTCGAGCACGTCCCTGGCCACTGCGGGTCGCATGCGCTGCGTGATCTGCCACCGCGGCTTCAATTCACGCAGCAACCTGCGCTCACACATGCGCATCCACACACTCGACAAGCCCTTCGTCTGTCGCTTCTGCAACCGCCGGTTCAGTCAGTCATCCACGCTGCGCAACCACGTGCGCCTGCACACCGGCGAGCGCCCCTACAAGTGCCACGTGTGCCAGAGCGCCTACTCACAGCTGGCAGGCCTGCGTGCGCACCAGAAAAGCGCGAGGCACCGTCCTCCCAGTGGCGGGCCCGTGGTGGGGCTGCAAACTCCCTCACCTCCTCCTCCTCCTCAAATGGCAGCGGTGCCTCACCCGGCCTCGCTGGTGCACCACATACCCACCATGGTGCTATGAGCTGTCAAAGTGTCCCTTTGCTTTCAAACTTTATAGCCTCATAGAGCACATGCCGCTGTTTGAAGTCGCACATCCTCTTAGTGGATGCTGTGTTGTTCATGCTCTTGGCTGTGTGTAGGAGACTCGGTGTACTTGATGCACATGGCTGAGGAGCACAAGTTGTGACAGTACTGACATGAGCACCAGAGTGCGGTTTTGTACGTTTATTGTGTTGAATTCTCAGAGGCAGACAAAGCAGAACGTGCTGAGTAGAAACCTTGAGTCTTCTTGTATCTGTTATATGTGGCTCATCCAAGAGCGAGCAATCTCAATGAGGTGGTCAGTCAAAGTGTGTAATCGATTAATCTTTGCATGCAAAATTGTTACAGTGTAAATAAAAAGGAGTGACAGCATGTAAACATGCCCCACCATTATTAGGTGACAGAAAAATAGCCACACTTTTTTTTAAAAAAAATATAAACCCTCAAAAGAATGCAC
Organism: Ictalurus punctatus; assembly: GCF_001660625.3. Classification (NCBI taxonomy): domain Eukaryota; kingdom Metazoa; phylum Chordata; class Actinopteri; order Siluriformes; family Ictaluridae; genus Ictalurus; species Ictalurus punctatus. The sequence goes on from NC_030437.2 coordinate 8,953,574, forward strand.
ATTATGAGGCTGCCGTCGTGTATCAGTGAATATGTGGACAGGTCAAAAATGAATATATTTTAAGCCTCACTGGCTCCACCTACTGACCTGCATGTCACCTCCAGTGAGTAAAGTTCAGGAGCACAAAATTGTAAATAATCTGTGTAAGGTTTGTAAAGTAATGTGAATATAATTTTAAAATCTACTTCTGCAATTTACTGAACAGTCACTTTATTTGTGTATGTATGTAAAACGTAAATAAGAATAATTGGCTCTATTATATTATGTACTTTGTTTGCTGAAATAAACTCTTTGAATATTCACATTGTATGCTAATAAATGATTACTTAATCACTTTTAGTATAATATGTTTATTTCTGCTTTTTGCTTTGTTATCATTAATAATACTCCACGCTGGCTCATCTATTTAATATAACATTCATTTTAAAGATGATTTTTAATGAACAAAAACACAACAAAAATGTGGAAAGGTTTGAAAATTAGAAATACCACCTAAAAATTTTAGTCTACCTTTAAGAGTAGATCTAGTAAGTCATATTATCACACAAGTGTACGTTTTTAGAGTATCTGCTATAGTTTTATTCACATTTGGCTCATTTCCAGTCAGTCAGTCAGTACAATTGACACAATGTCCAGAAAGTCATATGACTATTTCTTGCACAACACTGGAAAACTCCAGTGGCACAGCAAATACACCATGAGACTTTTATATTTGTTTCCACTGAACCATATTTACATTAGGTCATTTGGGGCATGTAAGCATTGTTTTTGGTACAAAACTTTGCAAACTTAAATGATTAGTTTACACTGACAGCTTACACTAACACTACATTTACTAAAGTTGTGTAAAATTAACAGCAATATCAACAACAACAACAACAATCTTCTTTTCTCCTTCCTCTTCTTCTTCTTCTTATCATTATTATTATTATTATTATTATTATTATTATTATTATTATTGTTATTATTATTATTATTATTATTAAATACATGCGGGATATGTATGTTAAAGAAAGCTGCACAGCAACCTATTTCTGGGTTTTATTGTGTGGTATTTAGACCAAGGTCCGTGCAGTCACCCCTTTAGCTGCATTTTCTGGTAGTTCTTGCATCATGAAACACTCTGGTTCATGATTAACTGAAAACAAACAAAGAAAATCAAAAAACAGCAGTGTTTCTTTAAGCTTTATCTTTCACTGAATGGATCTAAGACAGCATTATGTTGGGATTTCTATTTCTGCTCTGTATTATACATGTGCTGTCAGTGACTGAAGCTCAGCAGAGAACGTAAGTGTACACTATTGTCTATCAACAAAGAGTTCCAATACAAAATTCAATTTAAAAAAGGAAATTTGATAATATATTTATTATCAAGTAAAATTTGATCATATATTTGATGAGCTATTATTATTATTATTATTATTATTATTATTATTATTATTATTATTATTATTATTATTATTATTATTGAACTTTAATACATTTTGTGCACAAACACTATTGTTGGCAATAAGATTTTTGTTACTGAGATGCAAAACACTGTTTTCCAATTTTCTTATTACACTGAGATTAATATTCCTTTTCTGTTAGGTACTTCATCACAGCACCCAAAGTTCTGCGAGTTGATGCATCAGAGACTGTAGTGGTGCAGTTGTTTGGCTATGACCAAGAAACCACAGTGAACCTTTACCTTAAAGACAATCTGGCATCTGATGGCAGAACTTATGCATCTCAGAGTCTCAACCTCAATGCCAAAAATGATTACCAAGCTGCAGCTACTCTACGGGTACTAGTGATGCACACCATTCATTTGCTTTAAAATTCTGATGAAATGAAAGCCATTTTACATTGAATAATGTCACAGTATATTATTAGATTTAAACTGAGTGCACTGTATGCAAAACTGTGAGTCATTAGCTTCACAAAATCAAACTTGGAAAGATGATGGTGTGCCATTATTAATAATATTAACAGCAGAAACTGTTCAAAATGTTCTGAGCAACATTTGCCGACAGAAGAAGCCCTGTAGATACTTGTATATCATTCATATGTTTATATATTACTTATATTATTATAAGTTTTTGAAGTTTTACAGTTGAGTACAACATGTAATATATTGTAGCACCATATAAAACATTTCTTCTTAATGTTCCCCAGCATCTCAGTTTTTATATGGTTTACTCTTTGCCCTCAGATTTTCCCAAACATTGAAAAAAAGGTCACTCATCTCCACCTGCAGGCCATATCTAGTTCCTTCACCAAGGACATAAGAATACCAGTCATTCGTCACAATGGTTTTCTCTTTATCCAGACCAATAAACAATTATACACACCTGAACAGCAAGGTGAGTGTTGGGAATAGTGTGTGCCATATTTGTAACTGAATCTGAAAATGTGAAAAGGATAGAGAGAGATCCGTGTGTGTGCATGCATTTCTCTCACTGTAGTTGAGGTACGAGTTTACTCTTTGAATGAGGAGCTGAGAAAGACTAGTAGACCTGTTTTCCTCACGTTCAAGGTGAGCTTCTTTTTCTCCATTCATCTCTGATGTTGGGTTAAGTGCATATACCAATATGAACACCTATTATTGTACTATAGGACCCAGATGGCATCAAAGTGGAAATTATTGAAATGAATGACATCAATGGTGTGAAACCATTGCTTCCTCCATTCAAAATACCCTTGAAACCTAAGTATGAATAGGTTTTGTGGCTTTGGTACATCATTAATCATCAATCAGTGACAATGTTTTGTGCTAGAGGTGTGAGCCGGTTACTTACACAAATAATCCATCCCCAGGTTTGGGGTCTGGAAAATCGAGGCTGCTTATGCTACTAACTTCACTACAACTGCTGTGGCTGAATTCGAGGTCAAAGAATATGGTACCTACCACTTTACAATTACATGTAACTTTCAGATTATTGTGCAAGCTGTTCCTCTTGTACTAAATGATGGTGAACCTTTCTTTCTCAGTATTACCCAGCATCTCAGTCCGCATCAAGCCTGAAGAAAACTATGTCAGCACAGCAAACTTTGAGGCCTTCAAACTGAAGATATTTGCCAAGTGGGTTTCCCTGGTCCACTGAATCTACTGTTATCATACCAGACAGTGTACCCGAAAATGTTATATTACCATATCATTATAGACATACAATATATTTTGCTGTTTGGCAAATTGAGTGTTAATCGTATGCTTTCTATATAACCTACTATGTAGACATCTTGTAGAAGAAAAGGTTCCCTCTAGCACCAGTTTGACCCCAAGAGGAAACCATTATAGTATACATATCAAATCCTACAATGAACTGTTTCCCTATCAGACAGGGTTCCATGTTGGACTTCTTTAGGAAGATAAAAACTGTTCAATATCCAAAAGAACCTTGAGTAAATATTTATTCTAATAGTTTGATTTTTGTTTTTCACTGCAGATATGTTGGTGGGAAACCAGTCAGTTCAGCAAATGTCTTCATAAGGTTTGGATACACCAATAATAATGCTGTGGTCATAATACCATCAACATTAAGACATTATAAGGTGATGACAGCAATCCTCTAAGATTATGTTTATGAATGAACAGAGTAATTACAACTAGAATCAGTGCAACTAGATGAATCTTATTAGGATATTTGCTATTTCAGCTGGATAATGGCGAAGTGGAGGTTGTGTTAAACATCAGACGTGCTCTGTCCAGTGTAGATTCTGGGCCTAAGGACCTGTACGATATGAACAACCATTTCCTCCGTGTGGTTGTTTTGCTAAAGGAGTCTACTGGTCAGTCTTGTAACCTGATTACATGTTTGATTTTCTCATTTGTGATTAACATGTGACAGAGGCATCTCTAGACACATTGTGACACTGAGGCAAAAACCCACCAACTTTTCTTGCCAGTCAAAGGGGGAATTTATTGCCTTGGATTACTGTTCTCCCCATGCACATGTTACTGATCTCCTCATGTACATGTGGATATATTAAAAGATGCATTACATTAATTAAGCACTTTCACAGGAGCAAGAGTACTGTTAAACTGAATATCAGCATAGCTGTGATTCAACCTAACTGTATGGTGTAGTCAGGTCCATAAATGTTTTGAACATTAACAAACTTAATGTTATTATCAGTGTCTCCAAGAGTATATTGGAGTTGGAATTAATTATGCTTTGAGTCATTGTCCATCTGCACTGTGAAGTACAGTCCAATGAGTTTTGAAGCATTTGGCTGAATCTGAGCAGATACTACTGCCCTATACAGAGGAGGTGGTATGCTTTGGATCATGAGCATTTCCTTCCCTTCTCCATGCTCCTCTAGTCCCATCGTTCTGGTACAAGTTGATCTTTATCTCATCTGTCCTTAGGAAGATGTTGCAGAACTGTATTGGCTTTTTTTTTTTTTAGATGTGTCCGGCCAAGTCTAATCTGGTCTTCCTGTTTTTGACACTTTTTTTGATAACCCTCTGAAGGTATTTTGGTCAAGCCTGCTTTTGATTGTTGCCTTTCCGAATACCGAATACTGTACAAATACAGATATGAAATATAGGCAGAGTATTGTTTTTCTTTTTATTTTTTTTTATTATTATTATTTTTTTTTTTACAGAAAGCTTGGCAGAAAAGCATCAGACTAGTATACCAGACTAAACAAACAAACAAAAAAAGGGGTGCAAGCACAAGGGTTTTACTTTAAAGGGGTCATGAAAATCTTTTTTTTTTTTTTTAATGTTATAATGTTCTCTGAGGTCCACTGATAATGTTAGCAAGATTTTTACATCAAAATAATTTAGAAGTAATAGGCTATTTTCTATCCTGTTTTTCACCCTCTGTTTGAAACACTCCGTTTTGACAATCATGCTACATTCAAGACTTGGAAGTAAATGCCCACTGCTATGATTGAGTAACGTCCTCGCCACTACACGTGTAGAATTGTTTTGAAAACTTCAGCCATACATGTTTGAGCCAGAGTCTGATCCCGAATCAGAAAACAATGATGAAAACATGGTAAAAACTTTATTACTCACACTTGTGTGTTGCTACATTACTGTTGGGTCCAATACAGTCAGCACATCTTTTATTTTTTATTAACTGTGACTTGTTTAAAAATGAATTTAAAAAAAATTAATCACAGTAAAATGAAGAGAACAAACTGACATGATTTGAGAACTTACTGACATGATTTGGAACTTCATTAAAAATAAAGTTCATACACGCTTTCCTAATGTTAGGATCACAAGGCAGCCAATGCAAAGACTGTATTTTTCCACAACTTGGCACTGCACAACATTTTGTAATCCTTTGATGCATCTCTATCGTTTTTGTTGTGTTTGTGTCTCTGTTGTATTTACTCATCCCCTACTACATGCGTGAATCGGTGGGCGAGCTAAAGAGGCAATGATGTAGAAGTAGGCGTTGATCTTCTTCTGTCTTTCATCACACTATGATGTAATACTGAGACAAAATATTAAACGAAGCGTTTTGACAGCCTGGTTTCAATAAAAGCCGTTTTTAACTAATGATGAAGTTTTGGGTTCTGAAACTTACAGGATGTTTTTATTGTATAATGACCTCTTAGATGTCAAAAGTTCAAGGAGATTTTATTTCTCAATTCATGACCCCTTTAATGTCGAGCTTCTAATAACAGCTTGCAGAAGCTCATGGTGAGGGTTACTGGTTTCAGCAAAATTCCATCCCCAACTATAACTCATAAATAGCACACTAAGGCAAAAAGAACTAACACAAAATGTTTGCAAATATAAAAATGGTAGATATGTTTTTCTTTTCTTATTTTTTACTTTTTGAAAAACAATTTAACAGTCCTCAGTGCTGAGGACATCGGAGTACTTCATTTGATTTACTTTATCGTTTAGTAAAGAGTCACTTCAGAAGTAGAAGTAGCAAAAACAGTCCAGTCCTAATATACTTAAATTTGCAATACAACAACAGCTGAACTGTTCACCATCCACTTTATTAGGAACACCTGTACACTTGCTCATTCATGCATTTATCTAATTAGCCAATCATGTGGCAGCAGCACATTGCATAAAATCATGCAGATGCAGGTCAAGAGCTTCAGTTAATGTTCACATCAAAGATCAAAATGGGGAATAATGTTATCTCAGTGACATTAACTGTTGCATGGTTGTTGGTGCCATTTGGACTGGTTTGAGTATTTCAGATATTGCTGATCTTCTGGGATTTTCACACACAACAGTCTCTGAAGAGTTCACACAGAATGGTGCTAAAAACAAAAAAACATCCTGTGTTTGGAGAGTCTGCAGGCTGAAACATCTTGTTTATGAGAGAGATCAGAGGAGAATTACCAGACTGGTCTAATCTGACAGGAAGTCTATAATAAATAGTAAATCTGAGGCTATCATGGACACAGACTCACCCAAACTGGAGGGTTGAAGACTGGAAAAAGACCAGACATTCTGATGTTTGGTGTGAACATTACCTGAAGCTCTTGACCTGTATCTACATGATTTTATTCAATGTGCTGCTGCAACATGATTGGTTGATTAGATAACTGCATGAATGTGCAGTTCTACTAATCTAGTGGCCAGTGAGTATAGATAGATAGAAGATATGTCTAAATGCATAGATGCATGGGTTCTTTGCTGTCCTTTGACATGTTTTGCTCCACTGCAAGTGTGATCTCTGCCTCATCGTTAGGTGGTATCTCCCAGGAGGCAGTACTGTCCAATGTGAAGTTTGTTCATGCTCCGTTTACCCTGAGTCTAATTGCGACTCCTCCTTTCATCAAGCCGTCTTTACCATACAACATCAGAGTAAGTTATGTCAGCTAAGAGGTAATAAAAGGACTGAAATGAATGTAGGACACATAAGGTTGTTTTCGGTGACAAATCTCTTTGGATATGCTGGAGTTCTTTAGCTTTTTGCCCATTTTCTTTTTTTTAGGTTTTGGTGAAGGACCCACTGGGTGAATCAGTGAGTGGAGTGCCAGTAAAGGCAAGAGGAACATTAACTAACAATGATCATGAACAGGAAGCGCTCCAATTCCATGGACGTACACATGAAATCACACAGACATCCAGTAATGATGGCATTGCATATTTTGTTTGCAATATTCCAGAAAATGCTGAAAGAGCTGAATTTACTGTGAGTAAACATTTGCAATACTATAGTGAACAAAGCTTGATGTAGGATTATCATACAATTACACTGTCTCTTTTTAAAAAATAATAATAATAACAACATTTGAACGTTGTTAATTTTTTCCTATAAAAATCATTAAGAACCATAACAGAACCTGCTGGTCGAAGGAAAAACTCTAATTGTTACTTATTTATTTATTCAAAATTTTAAGCACATTTATGCATTATTCAGTGACAGATAGCACAAGAATATTTACAGGTTAACAGAAAGGATTTTCACAGTACTTGAAACCTTCTAATCAATGTTACAATGTTACAAACATATAACAACATGAGTTTTAAATAATTTTGTATTTCAGTTTGAAACAAATGATGAGAATTATCCACCAGAAAGCCAGGCTCAGCTTAAAATCAGCACCGTGGCCTACAAGTCTGTCAATCAGCGCTATCTGTATATCAATTTACCTTCACATACCTCAGCTTTTAATGTAGAAGACTATGCCAACGTCAACATCAACTTTCACTATCGTGACTATCTTTCACTGAAGACCTTCAGTTACCAGGTAAGAGATTGTCAAATGTCAAATGTCCAGACTTGTCCAGTAAAGAAGTGAAGTAATTGTATTATTTTATTCATTTGCTTGTTTGTTTAATTTTTTTCATAGATTATTTCAAAGGGGAAAGTGGTAAAGTTTGCCACAGAGCAGCGTGTGTCTGACAAAGTCCAAAGCATCAACTTTAAGGTGACATCGAACATGGTGCCATCTGCCCGCCTGGTGGTCTATTACATCCTGTCTGGAGAGCAGAGAGCTGAATTGGTTGCAGACTCTGTGTGGTTCGACGTCAAGGCCAAATGTGTCAATGATTTAGATGTAATTTTATAGTTTGAATATTATATCATCAGCCTTATTTATTTTATGAAGATAATTAAAAGACAAAGAACTACAAATTAATATATACACACTATAGATGCCCTGGCAGTGTTACTTAGAATTGCTTGATTCTCTATATTTTTCCCTTCTGTTTTACAGTCAGGGAAATAAGTATTGAACATGTTAAAAAAAAAATTGTAAATATATTTCCAATGATGTTATTCACATGAAATTTTCACCAGACATCAGTATTAACTCAAGAAATCCAGAAATATAAAGAATTCACCACATTAAATTCCACAAATAAAGTTAGGAATAATAAAGTGGAATGACACAGGGAAAAAGTAAGAAAAAGCAGTTCTCCAAGGCAAGGTATGGCGAACAACTGAAATCCGTAAGTAGTTAGAAAGTAATTATACTTCCTATCTGTGCAAATTAATATCAGCTGGGTTAGTAAATTGATGGTCTATAAAAAGGCTTTTCTTTAGCAAGGTGTCACACAAGAAACATCTCATGATGGGTAAAAGCAAAGAGCTCTCCCAAGGCCTTCACAACCTTATTGTTGCGAAGCATATTGATGGAATCGGATACAGATCCTCCATCTTCCAGTAAGCACCATTGGGGCCATTATCCACAAGTGGAAGCAACATCACTCCATCATCAACCGGCCATGCACTGGAGCTCCTCACAAGATTTCTGACCAGGGAGTCAGAAGAATAGTCAGAAGAGTAGCCCAAGAGCCAAGGACCACTCGGAAAGAGCTCCAGAAACACTTGGAGGCAGCAGGTGCCATCGTCACAGAGAAAACAATAGGCATTGCTCTCCACTACTCACGCTCACCCTGCAAGACTCCATTACTAAAGAAAAGGTATGTCAAAGCTCGTTTAAAGTTTCCTACAACTTTTAATTGTTTAAAGTTTTGCTACAACAAAAATTTGGACAAGCCTATGGAATACTGGGAGAGTGTAGATGAGAGCAAAATCTTTTTTTTTTGGCTGTCATACTACACACCATGTTTGGAGAAGAAATGGCACTGCACATCACCCTAAAAACACTATACCAACAGTGAAGTTTGGAGGTGGAAGCATCATGGTGTGGGGCTGTTTTTCATCACATGGTACTGGCAGACTTCATATAATTGAAGGAATGATGAATGGAGGCTTCTACCGGGAGATTCTTGAGAAGAATCTGCTGCCATCCACCAGGATGATGAAGATGAGACATGGGTGGACCTTCCAGCAGGACAACGATCCAAAGCATACAGCAAAGGAACCTCTCAATTGGTTTCAGAAAAAAAAAAATCAAGGTGTTAGAATGGCCCAGTCAATCACCTGACTTGAATCCAGCTGAACAAGATTTAAAGACAATATGTTTAATTTCTTCATACAGGAAGCATCTTGAAGCTGTCACTACAAACAAAGGCTTCTCCACTAAGTATTAAATAAATTTCAGTTAGCGTTCAATACTTTTTTCCTGTGTCATTCCTCTTTATTACATATAACTTCATTTATGGTCTTTTATGTATGGATTTCCTGAGTTAATACCAAAGTCTGGTGAAAATTTCATGCGAATAGCCGCATTGGAAATATATTTATGGAAAAAATATTGATGCATTCAATACTTATTTCCCCTACTGTAGGTGAACTTGGCAGCTTCCAACAAGGACTACAAACCTAAAGACACTCTTACGTTGTCAGTAAAGACTAAGAGTGTGAATGAAAAGTCCCTGGTGGCACTGTCAGCTGTAGACACGGCCCTGTACAACCTCATTGCCAGAGATAAAGATCCACTAAACAAGGTCAATATGCACACTTCCATTTATGATGACAGTGATGATGATGATGATGATGAGGATGATGATGTAGTATGTACTTATGCTGGTGTCATTTTTACAGGTACTGCAGCAATTAGAGCACAGTGACCTTGGCTGTGGAGGAGGAGGAGGCCGAAATAATGCTGACACCTTCAGCCGTGCTGGACTGACATTTCTTACAAATGCAAATGTTGAGCCCTTCGATACAGGTAAATATTTAATTTAAACTCAGGATGTAGTTTTAGATCTCTAATGAGTGTGACAGTGGACAATGGTGTCAAAGAAAAACTCCCTGAGACAACATGAAGAAGAAACATAGCGAGGAACCAGACTCAAAAGGGAAACCATCTTCTGGGTGATATTGGACAGTGGGATTATAAATCATTCACTATACAGATGTAGAAGATTAAGGGTTGACAATACTAAAGCATGTTCAGTATGAGCACACTGTGAATAAGAGCTCTTAGATTTGAACAGGACAGTTTTTATGATTACAGCAACAGGTATAAATCCACAGTATACAGATGAGATTATCCACTGATGAAATTGTTTTTATGAAGCATCATGATGGATAGGGTATTAATGGCATGTACTGGACAACCATTTTAGTCCATTATGTCAGCTGTTTTGTTTATTAATGATTACATGTAAATTCAGTCATTTTATTTATTCATTTATCTTCGGTAACCACGCTATCGGTCTGGGTCAAGGTGGAGCCTATCCCTGAAACATGGGTGTGATTTAATTAAAGTAGACGAGCAAACATAGAAATGAAATTCTTTCTAGGATTTGTGTTTGGTAAAGGAGCTGTCTTTATTTTACAGATGAGACCTGTACAGCTTTGGTCAGACCCAAACGCGCCACTCTTTCAGTCACGGAGATGCAAGAATATGGTTAGCTTTTATGTGTGCCTAGTTTGATTAATCAAAACTATTAGAACCCATCTCAGTAATTATGTTAGCTCATGGAAGATTTTTTTATGGAATGCATTCAACAGCAGCATTACATACACTTGGTTCTGTCAGGCGTATAATCAGAACAATGAGGAGGAGGGCTCAGTAACTTCAGATAAGATTTCTGCTATAGCTGGCCTTACCTTTTTGATTATAAAATGTAAATTCAGACTTCCTCTGGCGCTAATTGTGCTGCTTGCTGTAAACAAGCTAGCTAATAAACTATAATGTTTTCTGCCATCACATTTAAAGTGACTGTGACCCCCTATAGAATCAATAGTATGTCTGCCAAGTCCCATAGATGTAAATGTATATGTACGTACAGCTGCCCTAAGAATGCATTTCAATAAATAAAACACCTATGAGTGCTGTGCACAGCTGTGAATAATTCAAAAAACATAGCAAATGATTTTGAATAAATCGTTCCTTCCTTGCAGCCAATAAATACAATCATTATAAGCTATGCTGCCTGGAGGGAATGAACAATAGCCTGGCTCTAGACACCTGTCTGGCTGCAACCAAGAAACTCTCAACTCCACACAAACAGTGCAAGATAGCTTTCCGTGTATGCTGTGACTTTGCCCAAAAGCATCAGAAAGAAAAGGAGAGTATGGACACTCTTTTTAAATTAAATTATGGCTTGTAAAATGTTCACTGGTAAGAATTGAATTATTACATTATTATATGTTCTAATGTTAATGAGCCATGATCATTTGCTTTGTGCTTTTCTTAAAGAGACAACACCAATTATCATGTTTTGACTTTTTTCTCTCTCTTTGTCATTTTCAAAAGAGAGTACAGCTTACATATTAACACATTATGTGGCACACACGAGCATTTTGAATTCTTTTTAAAATTGTTAAAAAGTTTTGAAAAAAACTCAATATTTGAAAATGGTAAAAAATTATGCTTGTGATATCAACAGTTCAATTTTTATTACTCACCATTATATTTCTGATATCAGGAATTCAATTTAGACAAGTAAAAAATGTAATTGTCACTACAAAAAATGCAGTTGAACTAATAAAAATGTGTCCACCATCAAAACGAATGGGGAAAACTCAAATTTTTCTGACTCCTTTCATAATTTGCAGAAGAGCTAAGGTCACCATTGGTAAGTGTTTTAAATCTGAAACAGTTGGGATTTTTTTTTCTTTTAGCAATTTTTTAAAAACTATTTAAAATGCTTGCATGTGCCATACAACTTGTTAACATGTTAGCTGTACTCTCATTTGAAAATGACTTAAAAAGAAATGAAAATCCAATACAACGCACTTGGTGTTGTTTCTTTAAGAAACGCACAAAGCAAATGAGCCATGGCTTCATATTCACATGCAAATCAAGCACACTGATATTAGAACATGTAAAAATTCAAGTCTTACTAGTAATAATTTATTTAAATTTTACCATTTAATTTGCAAAAACATTTGAAGTATAAAATTACACGTTTACTAGTAAAAATTTTATTTCTACTAGTGAAAATGATATTCTTACTATTAACTAGTGGAAATAAAACTTTCACGTGGTATTCAAATTCCTGACATCAAGAAAGCCACATTGACTAAAATCTAACATCGTTTTCATCAGGGTTTCAAGTCGACACCCCTTTGACTGCTGTTCAGAAAAAGCTTTCTACTCTCTCTCTGAATGAAAATTTGGAGGAAAACGGTGGGTTTTTGTGTTGGTATTTGTAATATTATTTGTAATATTTTTGCTCTGTCAGGTATTCTTTGTTTGTTTGGCATAATGAAAAACTTCAGTTTTATGTAAAGATAACACTGTAAAGTTAAACCATAACATTTGTTTTGAAGATTCACGTTCAACCCATTGAGAAATTTTGTAAATGTGAATCATAAAAAAAATTCAGCAAACAGGAGCTCAAGAATGGCAGGAATGGAGAGTCACATTTATTAAAATATAACGGCTTTATTGTATTAATCAGAGTTTGGATTTGACACACCCTGGACTGCTGTCCGGAAAAAGCGTTCTGCTATCCCTCTGAATGATAGGATTGAGGAAAACGGTGGGTTTTTGTGTTGGTATCTGCAAAATTAGAACCATCTTAATGAGATTTTGTAGATATGTTGAAAGAAAATTAACTATTTCTTCTCTGCAGCTAAAAAATATGCAGCTTTTAAAGAATGTTGCCTGGAAGGAACTGACAGTAGCCCGACTCTGGAGACCTGTGGGGATCGCGCCCGGAAATTACAAACCAAATACCAGGGGTGTAGGGTAGCATTCCGTGAATGTTGCAGATTTGCCGAAAAGCTTCGAAAAGAAAGTACAGGTTTCACCCTTGCTCGTTCAGGTATTCTTTGGTTGCTTGGAACCATGAAAAACTTTGGTTTTATGCAAGTGTGAAATACTGTAAAGTTGTAAGATTTGTTAAAAAGCAGGAAATAAATACCATGTTTCATTTGAGTGCAGAAATAGATTTTTTGCTGAATTTGAAGACAGAGCAGGTCCGCAGCTATTTTCCAGAGAGCTGGTTGTGGGAAGAACATGAAACCGAGAGGTGGGGAAATTATAACATTAACATTATAACATTAACAAGTAAAATGTACTTGAATTTTACACTGAATTTTAAACTTGAATAAAACACCTTGTAGGTCTGGATTAGTACATGTCACTAAAGTTCTGCCTGATTCTCTGACTACATGGGAGCTCAGAGCTGTTGGGGTGTTCAACAATGGTGAGATAAGGCAACTGCTTCGTATTACCACCATCAGGTGGTAAATGAGGGAATACCACTTCCAGCAAAACTGTAGTAAATTAGTACATGAGAGACAAATGAATTTACAATTATAAAATGAAACACAGTTTGGTCTTCCATATTTTTTTTTTTTTTTTTTTTTGATGCTGTGCGCTAATGTATCTCACTTTTTGCACCACAATACAGGAATATGTGTAGCAGATCCCTTGCGACTGTCAGTTCAGCAGGCAGTGAGTGTAGATGTGCCTCTGCCTTACTCTTTGGTGCGTGGAGAGCAGATTGAGCTCAAGGGATCAGTCTATAATGAGTATGACAAAGAAATAACAGTAAGAGTTCTATCTCCTTCATTAATACCTCTTTATTTGTGTTTAATATTCTTGGGGTGAATGGGACAATCATAATTAAGTACAGTATTTACATGGAAATAAGATTTCTGGTGGCTTTAAGTAAGTAAATTTTATGTATTATCATGATAATAATATATTATCACGGCCCACTCAATTACGGATTATTTCTAAACTTAAAACATTTTTGTCTTTCCAAGATTTGGAGAAGGTTGCTTTTATCACATCACGCTTAGATTATTGTAATTCATTGTACTCGGGTCTTCCTCAGTCATCTCTTGCTCGTCTCCAGAGGGTTCAGAATGCAGCTGCAAGGCTGTTGACCAGGGCAAAGAAATTTGAACATGTCAACCCAATTTTAGCATCGCTCCATTGGCTCCCGGTCCATTACAGGATCCAGTCTAAGATTCTGTTGTTTATCTTTAAAACTCTTTATGATCAAACTCCTTCTTATCTCAAAGATCTTCTTACACCACATTCATCCAGCAGATTTCTAAGATCTTCTGATAGGTTTCTTCTGTATGGCCCATCGATCCTCTTTAAAAACTAAGGGGGATAGAGCTTTTTCAGTCACTGCCCCTCGTTTATGGAATCGATTGCCACTGGACATCCGCCTTGTACCCTCAATTATCATTTTTAAAAGAGGCTAAAAGCATATCTTTTCTCCCAGGCATTTTAATCAAAAATTTTTTTACTATTGTCTATTGTCTGTCTTTATTTGGTTTTATTCTGTTTTCTATTTTACTTTTCTTTACTCTGTTCAGCACTTTGGTCAGCTTTGCTGTGTTAAATGTGCTTTATAAATAAAATTTACTTACTTACGTACTTACACTCATAACTGATGCGCATCTCTGGGTCTCTCTCTCTCGATCTCTCTCGATCTCTCTCTTGCTCTCACTCTATCTCAATGATCAGTACAGTGTAACTTTGTCAGCATCAGAGGGTGTGTGTGCGTTTCGGGGAACCCTTCTGACAGATGATGGTTACCGACAATTTAATAAAGGCAGGATTCAGGGCCGTTCTGTGGCACTTGTCCAGTTCTTCATCATGGCAGTAGAAGTGGGCACTCATAAACTCAGCTTCACTCTTACAACCAGCTCAGGAAGCGAGACAGTGGTCAAAACGCTGAGAGTAGTGGTAAGATAGCACCAAAACATTTGTCAAGTCAAAAGAATTAAATTTTAAAAATGGTCACATCCACATCCACATTTTCAATATTCCTGAAAATACCTAAGTCTACTTCCTGTCATGTTTGTTGATGTTTGTGTAGATATACACATACTACAATGCAATATATTTGACAGATGATTTGATTTTTTAATAGCCAGAGGGCATTAGGAAGGAAATTTTTGTTGGACGCAGGATTGATCCAAATGGCATCTATGGTAAGAGCTTTCATATGAATTCCATTTTGTTCTGGAAAGATGTAACTTGTACATGTCAAGTAGTATTGTCAGGCTATCTACAAAAAAACACTGCTGTTTTTCATCAGGCACATCTGTGACACGTATTGAGCTCAGAAACTCCCTTCCTCCAAATATTGTGCCCAAGTCCACTGTGGAACGTCTGCTAACAGTAAACGGTAAGTTGTCTAGGAAAGAAAAGTCTTTAGCCAATAGTGTCAAGCTTAGAATAAGTCACAGTTTGTCATCATGCCCAAGCCATAGACTACTATCCTGATTTTCTTTGTTCAGGTGAGGTGCTGGGAGAGTTGCTGTCCATCATTATAAACCCAAAAGGGATTGTGCAGTTGACTAGCCTGCCCAGAGGCTCTGGAGAGATGGAGCTTATTGGTCTTCTTCCCATCTTCTATGTGTATGATTATATTGAGCAGTCTGAGCAGTGGGGAAGGATCAGGGAATTTGAAAACCCCATTCTTCTAAAGAGAAAGCTAAACCAGGGTAGGTCATGTTTTATACTAGACCAGATGTTGGAGGACATAAAACCTTCATGTCTCTGACACACTAGCTTAATTTGAAGGTGCAACGCATAAGGATTTGCATAATTGTAGGCGTAGAGCCTTTTAGAACATCTAAGCATGTGGTTATTTGATTTAATTGCTGCACTCATAACAAGGCTTTCAAAGTTTGAAATATTGGCTCAAGAATCTGAAGGGATTTTCATGACAATATGGTTGCTTCTATAATATGTGTGATAGGATAGAAACATTTCATCACAAGATAAAGGTGATTAGTCAGAAGAACTTTGTATTGATTTGCAGTGACTCTTCCCTCTAAGGGGACAAATGAACCCAAACCATGGCAGCAAACTGCCCTTCAGAGTATAACAGAGCCATGGTTGTTTTGTTTTTTTTCCTTTGTTACCCATCTGTATTACACCATATTATTAATGTACAGGCAAACATTGAAGCTGGTTTGAATTTACTATAAAGATTCATTTACAAGCATCTACTACTTCTCCCAGGTATTACCAGTGTTATGTCATTTAAGACTAAGTGGGAGAATAATTTCAGTCTATGGAAGAACAAAGAACCCAGCACATGGTAAGTAACAGTCTGACTGTAAGTAACAGTGGTTTTATGCCTTCTTCACCACATGTTATCTAATCTGATCTAGACTCAGTTTCCCAAAGCATCATGGTTGATGGCTTTTAATCATCAACATAATATAAATATCATATTTTATCTGAGATATCATAAAATCTACTACTACCATGTTCATAATTTTAGTGCTACAATCCAAACTAGACTGATATGCATTAAATTGCAATTAAAACACACTGAAATGTAACTCTTATACAGGCTGACTGCTCTGGTGGTGAAGACTCTGGCTTCTGTGAACAAATATGTCACAGTGGATCATGATATACTGTCCGGTACTGTCCGCTGGCTGATTAAGTGTCAGAATACAGATGGCTCATTTAATGAGACATCCAGCTACAAGCCTATAAAGCTCATGGTACAGTAATCATACTTTTGATACCTATATTTAAGTTTGGATTAAATCCACCAACATTTGTTCTCAGCAACACAGATCAGTGGCAACTGGTGGTTATATTGGATGGATGAGCTAAAATCAAATACCTAGCTTGACAATTAAACTATTACAGTTGAACAATACATTATATCCAGAGGTCTTGATAATACATTTAAGTACTGTGAATGTAAAATAATATATGGGCAAAAAATTACACACACACATACACACACACATACACACACCAAAAAAAAAAAAAAAAACTAAACTAAACTTGAACTTCTGCCATCTGTCCTTTGGTGTAATTTGTAGTTTGATTGGACAATATGTGCTCAAACTAACAACTTTTAGTCATAACATGACTGCTAACGATGTATTACTGAAGCGTCACCTAAACAGGCTACAATATATTAGCCCAAATGGAGACCAAACATAGGCGCATGTCACTCTGTGTAATTGCGTGACACAACTGTGGCTGATAGGCTGCATTTACAGTGTCTACAGTGACTCTTCATACTGTTCTGTGTGTTTTTATTACGGCTGCAGGTAGGAATCCTCTTTAAAACATTAGTTAATGTGGGGGAAATAAGTATTGAACATGTCAACATTTTTTTCAGTAAATATATTTCCAATGAGGTTATTCACATGAAATTTTCAGTATAAACTCAAGAAATCGGCACATGTGAAGTACCAAGGTGTCACACAAGAAATCCACAAATATAAAGAATTCACAACATTAAATAAAGTTATGTGTAATGAAGTGGAATGATACAGGAAAAAAAGTATTGAACATGCTAAGAAAAAGCAGTTCTCCAAGGCAAGGATACCTAACCCTAACCCTAACCCTGATTTCTTCTGTTTTTATGTATATCTCATACTAAATTGTTTCAGAAATTAAAACAAAATCAAAGATAAAACAAATGCAACCTGAGTAAACACAAAATACAGTTTTTAATTGATAATGTTATTTATTGAAGCTAAAAAGTTATCCAATACCAACTGGGTCTGTGTGAAAATGTATTTGCCCTCATAGTTATGAAGGATGAAGCTGGTTAAAAGGTCTTACCTAGTAACATACTCTGCCAAAATTTATAAGAAATTTCATATATGATGAAGGTGATTAGAAGAAGATGATTGAAATACAGCACTCTGGGAAGGTTTATAAATCTATTTCAAAGGCTCTGGGACTCCAAAGATCCACAGAAAGAGCCATTATCTCCAAATGGAAAAACTTGGCACAGTAGTGAACCTTCCCAGAAGTGGCCTTCCAAAATTCCTCCAAGAGCACAGCAACGACTCAACCAGCAAGTCACTAAAGAGCCAAGGACAACTTCAAAGCACCTACAGGCCTCTCTTACATCAATAAAGGTCACTGTTCATGACTCCACTATCAAAGAGACACTGGGCAAAAATGGCATCCATGGAAGTGTGGTGAGGTGAAAACCACTGCTAACCCAGAAGAACATTAAGGCTGGTCTGAATTTTGCCAAAACACACCTTGATGATCCTCAAACCTTTTGGGAGAATGGATTGATTGTTCTGTGGATTGATGATTGGAAAGTGAAACTGTTTGGAGGACAGGGGTCCCGTTACATCTGGCATAAACCAAACACAGAATTCCACAAAAAGATCATCATACCTACGGTCAAGCATGGTGGTGGAAGTGTGATGGCGTGGGGATGCTTTGCTGCTTCAGGGCCTGGGCAACTTGTAATAATTGAGGGAAACATGAATTGTGCTCTCTACCAAAAAATCCTAAAGGAGAATTTCTGGTATTCAGTCCATAAATTGAAACTCAAGCACGACTGGATTATGCCGCAAGACATTGGGGCAAATCCTAGCCATAGAAGTATTGAGAGACTGATCTCAAGTTATCGGACGTGTTTGGTTGCAGTTATTGCTACCAAAGGTGGCACAACCAGATTTAAATTTTAAGAGGCAATTAGTTTTTTACATGGGTGATAGGTGTTGGTATTGGGTTATAGCTTTTTATGTTCAATGAAAAAAAAAAAAAAAACCTACATAAATAAAAACTGTATTTTGTGTTTACTCAGGTTGCCTTTGTTTTATGGTGTATTTCATTTGAAGATCTAAAATTATTTAGTATGAGATGTACACAAAAAGAGATGAAATCAGGATACTTTTTCCCAACACTGTATATAACATTTAAATATGTATATAGTATATTGTATACATTGTGATGTCTCACTTTTTCAAGGGTGCTGGGGCAGATGTCACTGAACAGTCCGTGTATCTCACATCATTTGTCGTAATTGGGATCAAAAATGCATTGACAATTCCCAAGTCCAACTTAGCGGTAAGAATGTTTTGTCTCTAGTTTACTCTCTTCTGCCATTACTATGCTTTGAACTAAAAATATTTAACTCAGTAATAATGTATTATGATACCCATTCTAATAATAGTACAGTGTATTATTTCATATGTAGCAGCCTAACATTTCAGATATCTGTCTTACCAGATATATAAACAAGCTGTGGACAAGGCGACACAGTACTTGTCCTTACAAGTGACAAACGTGAAAAGTTTATATGTGAGAGCTATAGCGGCGTACGCCCTGACGCTTGCTGACCTCCAGAACCGACATGCAGTCATACTCTATAATAAGCTTAAAAAAGAGTCACAGATTAAAGGTGAAGAGTAATTACACATCTACACCAAGCATTAAAATTTTTAACATTATAAACTGATACGTGTAAAATGTAAATAAAAACAGAATTCAATCATAAACCCATATGTTATTCGCAATAGAACATAGAAATCATATCAAATGTTTAAAGTGAGGAAATGTACAATTTTAAGAAAAAAAATAAGGTACATTTTTTGAGACAATTTTGTTGCCCCGTCCATTTGTTTTGAGACGTGTTGCAGCCATTAAATTCAAAATGACCTTATTTTTTTTAAATGGTACATTTCCTCAGTTTAAACATTTGATATATTTTCTATGTTCTATAATGAATAACATATGGGTGTATGAGATTTGCAAGTCATTGCATATATATATATATATATATATATATATATATATATATATATATATATATATATATGTGTGTGTGTGTGTGTGTGTGTGTGTGTGTGTGTGTGTGTGTGTGTGTGTGTGTCATGTGCTAAAAATAAGTACAATCCATGGAAATTGATGGTTGTTTGACATATTTGGACAAGCAAACATTTGATCCTCTTTGAAACAGTGCCTATAATAAAGGTTATATTTTGTAGTAATTTTCACAATTTAAATGAACAAAAAGCAGATCAGTCACAGGGAAAAAAGTAAGTACATCCCTACATTTATCACACCTTCAAATCCATAAAAATAAAATCACGTGTTGAAGATTGGGTGCCAGTGATTAGAACCTGCTTAGGGAGTGCAGGTGGAACCTGTCTTATTTATACACCTCTCACATATAGTGTCTGGTGTTCCCTTTGTCATTGAGGTATGTGGTGTCATCATGCCAAAATCTAAAGAGTTCTGTAAGATCTTCAGAAAAAAGGTGGTGGATGCCTAGGAGTCTGGTAAGGGATTTAAAATGATCTCCAAATTATTTGAAATACATCATTCCACTGTAAGGAAAATAATCAACAAATGGCACAAATTTCAAACTGGTTGTCCCAGCAAATTCGGTCCAAGAGCAGACCGTCTGATGCTGAAAGAATGCAAAAAATGCAAAAAAAAAAAAAAAACCCTTTAACATCTTGCAACTGAAAGAATATTGCGTGGAAGAGTATTAAAAAATTCCAGCAAGCCTGGTGGACAATTATACAAAACGCCTACAAGAAGTTATTTCTGCTAAAGGGTGTACTTATTTCTTCACATGACTGTGTGTATGTGTACGTTTGTACGTGTGTGTGTACACATACACACACATTGTATATAGAATTATTTTATCTCTGAATTTAGGAAACCCAGTAACTGTCCGGTTTTGGGAGGAGAACAAAGCCTCTCAGGACCCACTAAAGCCAAACAGGGCCTCTGCACTGTCAGTAGAGACCACTGTCTATATGCTACTCACTACTTTACTCAGAGGAGACCCAACATATGCCAAGCCAATCATACAATGGATCACTGATGATCAACGATATGGAGGAGGATTCCACTCAACTCAGGTACACAGCCACAGTAAAAAGAAGTATGGCATGCAAATAAAGAAAGTAAATATGCCATGCAAAATGCCTACATGGCTAAAAAATAAATGAAAGCAAGCACAGGCCAATAACCATTGTGCATATAAGACATTTTGCTAAATTGAGATTCTCTATGGCATAACAAGGCTGGTTACAGCCCTCTCAATCACAAACACATGCATGATGTGCTCAAAATGTCTTGTCTCTAATATATTTTAAGGATCTTATTGTTCTGATCAACAGGACTCTATTCTAACACTGGAGGCCTTGAGCAAATACAGCATCTTAGTTCGTAGAGCAGTTTTACAAATGGACATTGACGTGTCATACCGGAAAAAAGGCAGTATCGGCCGTGTTACTCTGACCCAGAGTATCCCTGTGGGCAAACCCATTGAGGTAGGATTTCTCCGGTCTGTGATGCGATTTACTATTCTAAAAAAAAGTTGTGTTCTTAAAAGATTTCTAAAAACATTTCTGTTCTTAAGTGTATTTAATCATAAAGAATAACATTCTGACCTGTTATTTTGGAAAGATTGAACATGCTGATGATGTCATACTGAAAACAGGATACAGCACAGGGGTTTCATTTGCTAATGTGAGTGTCAAACAAATATCACCTAAATATTCTGTGATAAGCACAGTGAGATGATTGTTTTAGGTGACATTTTGTCCCTATTAATTATCTAGACATATCTGCATATTTTGCTGTCAAAAGCGTGTTTTGTTGGGCACATGGGCATAATCATTTTTCTCTTTCTTTCTTTTTTCATTTGTATTTTTCCCTTTCTTCTCCTTTTCTTTTATTCCATTTCTTTCTCTCTTTGTCTAAGGACCGGCTTTAATAAGTCCATAAAAATGTAATTTTGTATATTGCTAACAAAGTCCTTATGGTCCTCCAAAGGATCTGTGGATATATATGTCTGTGTGGCTTTTCCATTAAAAGCAAACAGTTCATTAGCTTATGATCTTTCTTTCACAGTTAAGAACAGTGTATTATGAAACGACAGAAAACAACAATAACTGCAACTTTGATATATCAATAGAAGTTCATCCCCGAAACCCAAATTCAGGAGGTATGTTGTTGTAGTGACAGTTCATAGCATTTCTATTTAGAAGTGAATACCATTTAATACAGTATATTTAATAATATAATTAATAAAGATGGCCTTCTATTTCACCAGATCCTGTTCTTCTCTCACCACGGATAGTGGCCTGTGCCAAGTGAGTACACAGCTGTAAATTCTACAGAACAGCACATTCTGTGGTCATTTTAAAAGGCACAATCAAAGGTTTCTGAACCTTTAACCGAACTGACATCTACTTACGTCCAATTATCTCTCTCAAACTGCATAACACAAGGTGGGCCACTGCAAAAGCTTGAACCATGGTAACAACCATGAGCTTACCATCCCCTTTGGCCAAAACATATTACTACAAAATAAACAAGCCAGTATTATTATGGCGCCCTCTGGTGGCTGAGGGACCCAAAGCAACTGCTTACACATCTGTTTTGTAGGGCCATACTGTAGAAACAGTGTACAGTCTTGGTTAGTGCTTTATAGCACATGGTATTATGTGAATACAAATAGTTTAAAACGATGTATTTACAAAAATATATATTTCACTGAATGTCCTAGTAACGTTTATCTCACAGATATAAGCCACGTGAAAATGAGGTTGAGAATGAGGCAGGTCACACAGTATTGGAAATTAATCTGCCCACTGGTGTGAGCCCAATCCAAGAGGACCTAAAAAGGGTGAGACACATCCATGAGTTTGTTTAGTGCTGCCAAACTCCAGAATTTGAGGGAAAATGATAACTATTCTTAATTTGCTGCATATATTGCAGTTTAGGGATGGACTCGAGAGTCGTATTTCTGACTATGAAATAACGGGCAACCAAGTGATTCTCCAGATAGATTCCGTGAGTATATGTTCTCATGATCTTTGGGTCATGAGTAACAAACATTAAGTAATAATACTGATGTGTAAACATCTGTTTGATTCTGCATAGTACCTCTTGTATGGTTTATAGATACCCTCAGATGAGTTCTATTGTGTGGGCTTCCGTATTCAAGAGGTGTTTAGAACTGGATTGAACAGTGCCTCTGTGTTCAAAGTGTATGAGTATCATGATCCAGGTAAAGCGAGTCTCTAAAGGTGGCCTGTGGTCCAGTCTTCTGGATTCATAAATTATAGACCCAAGAACATACCGTGTAATATGTACTGAATACTGACAAATATTCCAATCTATCCATACTTGTTTTTGTCTACAGATAGTCAGTGTACAAAGTTATACTACAGTGAGAGCCGCAAGCTTCTCCGTCTCTGTGAGGCAGACCAGTGTCAGTGCATGGCAGGTAAGCCTCACATATACTTTCATACACAATTTAATTTAAGTTCTGAATAATAAAGATTGATAAACAGAAAAGGTATATACCCACTGTCTAACTGCTTGTTGTGCCTCCTGTTCCACAGCTGAATGTTGCAAACTCAAGGCCAGCATTGACCCTTCTCTTACTGTTCAACAGAAAATACGTGACGTGTGCAAAGACAACATCAAATATGGTAAATACTCAGTCAATAAAACATGGAACCCAATTATCATATGTAGAAGTAATGAAAGTAAAAGTTGGACATCATTTGAAATTGTACAAAATGTAGACATTTTAAGTAACTGCTTTTGAAAACTATTCTTTTTGTCCCAGTTTTAAAAGTAAAAATAACGTCAGCTGAAGCAGAAGGTGATTTTCTGACATACAATGCAAATGTGGAATCAGTCATTGAAAAAGGTGGGTGCACACATCTCTGGCTTCATCTAATATGAAAGATATGATAAATGCACATTCTCATGTAACCTTCTAAATTCCTTCTGCACCACAGGGTCATTAGACATTACAAGGTCAGGTACATCTCAGGTCAGCTTTGTAAAGAAGGCAACTTGCACCTCAACAAATTTGGAAATTGGCAAGCAGTACCTGATTACGGGTGCAGAGATCATGCACCTTCGAGTAAACCGTAGTTACAAGTAAGTCTCTGTCTTATGCTACATTTTTCCTACCTTAAATCCTTATGGAATTGTATGGAATATGGCTTCTGGCCAATTTTCATTAATATGTTTAAACAACAACTGAGTGTTGTATTATGATTTTGTTCTTGTGCAATCAGGTACAAGTTTCCATTGGACTCACAAGCTTTGGTGGAGTGGTGGCCCTTGGATTCTGAGTGCCAAACTAGCTCTTGCAAACAATATACTAATGTTTTAAGTGATTTTGAATTTGAATACCTTAGTATTGGCTGCCATTAGAGTGGCTGCTCTACATTTACAACATCCACATTCATTCTGGAACTTTTTGGCATTTGTTGAAGATATGTATATTTCCATACACAACCTCCCGTAACAATGCGTGTTTTAGAAGGGCTATGAAAATGATATTACACATAATTTGCATATTACATATAAAATGATCTACAGTGGTGCTTCAAAGTTTGTGAATCCTTTAGAATTTTCTATATTTCTGCATAAACATGACCCAAAACATCTTCAGATTTTCACACAAGTCCTGAAAGTAGATAAAGAGAACACAATTAAACAAATGAGACAAAATTATTATTATACTTGGTCATTTATTTATTAAGGAAAATGATATATATCATTATATATATTATAATATTACATATCTGTGAGTGGCAAAATTATGTGAAACTTTAGGGTTAGGAGGTAATTTGAAGTTGAAATTAGAGTCAGATGTTTTCAATCAATGGAATGACAATTAGGTAAGTAAGCCCCCTGTTTTAATTAAAGAACATGGATTTATCAATGTCTGATCTTCTCAACACGTTTGAACGTGAGGAAACCCACCACCGTGCCAAGCTGTTCTGTAATGAAAAATGCTAATGCAGAAGACTAACATGACAATGTAAAAGATTATGAAATCAGCATGTAAGTGTATGATTAAGAGTGACTGAAAAACTATCAGCATTTTAAGAGTGACTGGATGATAAACCAGCATTTAAATTGTGATAATGTTATAAAAATTACTTGTTTCTGCATAATAATAATAATAGTAATAGTAGTAGTAGTAATAATAATAATAATAATAATAATAATAATAATAATAATAATAATAATAATATGACTGAGCTCACGCCACAATTATAAATAAGGTATGTCTATGATGAATTAATTGTGGCAAAAGGTCAGGTGTGACTAAAAGAGAAATGGGGAAAAAACCCTGCCTAACTGAGATCACTGTTTCAGGATTTTATAAAAGCCTGTTCTACGATTGTATTCATTCAGACTATCTGCAGAAGTCTCAGTCGGTTGTGTTTTCAATAAAGTCTGGTTTTTGGCATCTTTAACCCCTTGACAAGATCACATTTTTCTTCATTCTGATGTTTGATGTGAACATTGCCTGAAGCTCTGCATGATTTTTATTTTTATTTTATTTATTTATTTTTTGCCTTGTGCTGCTGCCACATGATTCGATAACTGCATTAATGTGCAGGTGTTCCTAATAAAGTGGACGGTGAATGTAATTTCCCCTGACTCTCGCGCAAAACTGTATTTCCCTCCACACAATTTTCTCATTTAAAACACTTCCTCCTTAATATCTGTGTACTGAAAGGTATTAAGTCCTATATTATTAATACAAATTTTTTTATTAATGTTACAAATACTTTAACAATATATTTCCTCCATTTCTTAAAGCAGCCTGTCTGCTATTTTTCCTTTTGAAATCTGAAAATTGTCCATTATTATTTATTTAAAAAATTAGTTCGGACTTTTATTTTGACAGAATCGTATTACTGTGGTTTATTATCAAGCGTGTGTTAAACCCACAGGGCTCAAACATGGTCTGCTTTGAGGTTCTTTCTAATAAACGTGTTGTCACAAACCATAAAACGTGGACCTGTAACTAACCCATCAAAGAAAACATTGTCCGTGTTTTATGAGAAATTAGCGCTATCCTGTACTGTCAGATTCTCATGTAGCGCTTTACCGTTACCGGCGTGTCCTCTTTTGTATCTCCATGGAAACAAACACAGCATACTGGCAATGCTGCTTTCTAGCCAAGCTAACACCTCCTCGCTAACGCGTCCATGGGGATACACTGAGGATAAAGTTTGTAAGAAGCTAGCAACGTGATTATTTCATGTTATTAAAATATTCGGTCAATGACAGCGAACACGCTCGTGCAGCGGTTAATCAGCGACCTAACTAGATTAGTTAAACGCGCTAGCTAAGTTAGTTCAACAGTTCAGCTAGCTCACGAAGTGACTATCTAAAACTATAACAGTTATCTAAACTAAACTAAAGCACAACGACGCGACTGACTTACGACATTCTGTGTTAGCATAGTGAATATTCATAACGGAAACAGCTCATTGAAGTGGACTATGTTGTGAAAGCGAGCTCATTTGGATAGCTAGCTAGCTAACGATACTACACCGAAACCTAGCAACCATTCGGCTGTTTTAACTGGCCAACATGAAGCGGATAAGAGGTTCACACAGAGCCTCGTCTGTGGAGAGACTGAAAGTTTCCAGCAGACGGTTGAGTTCAGCTTCTTCTTCTCCTCCTCCTCCTCCTCCCCCTGGCCACAGCCTGAGTCTCACAGCAGCGAGTGAAGATGCAGCTGAACTCAGTGATGACGGTAAATTACAGCTCTTTTATCGTTTATCCTAAAAAAAAATGTTCCTTACACCAGCTGGACAGAACATTCCATGATCATTTACACAAAGCTTTCAGGTACACAATGATAGTCCTTGTATTTCTTCAGAACGTATTGAGGATTTGGATGAGGGAAGTACATGACATTGTCATTCATCTTCTGTAACCGCGTTATCCCAGTCAGGGTCGTGGTGGATCCGGAGTGTATCCGGTAACACTCGGTGCAAGGCGGGAGAAGTCACCCCGGATGGGACGCTGGTCCATCCCAGCACATCCCACCACACATACATTCACACACTTATTCACACCAAAGGCTATTTATAGCAGCTGTAATGCTTACTGGCATGATAGTGTGTGGTGGGAAGAAATACTGGAATAAAGTTGGTTTGATTTAATAGCTTATTTTGATAAATATCAAAAATCTAAGAGGTGTGCATTATAGCTGACACCTACATGAACACTGTACAGTTGGTTATATGACTGTAAGTCATTCCCTTCAAATGCTATTGAAATTAGAAACGTGTTTAACAATGTCGTATGTAACTTTAGAGACGGTCCCTTAATTTCCGCATATCCGCGAATATCGAACGTCTAACGTCAAAACAACTTTATTCCAGTGGAAGAAATCAGAGAACCCTGAGGGTAAACCCACACATGGAAAACTACACAGACAGTAACATCAGCTCGGTATCGAACTGGGTTACACGTCTGGAGCTGTGAGGAGGCAGTATGTGATATTTCATGTTGGTTTCAAAACAAACATGATTTTTTGGTAAATATATGATCAAAAGATAAAACACAATGTTTTCCTTGTGTCTGGCGAAATTCCCCTATTGGCCCCCATGTATCATGGCCCCCTAATAGTCCCCATCTCTGAACTGGCTACATCACTCTCTCCTCTCCTCTCCTTTAATAGTTGGTGTGTGGTGTGGTTCTGGCGTACTATGGCTGCCATCGCATCATTAAGGTGGATGCTACACACTGGTGGTGGTTTAGGAGATTTTCACCCATACAACGTAAACCGCTTTGAGTTCATAGAAAAGTGAGGAATGTATATAAATGTAAGGAAGGATGTGTCAGCTTGGGTTTGACAAAAACATTACCTTGCCTCTAGGTGGGAACGTGTGTGTGTCTGTGTGAGAAGGATGTCTTCCTGCATTGTGCCCACTGTTCCCAGTATAGACTCTGAATCCACCATGATCTTTACCAGTATAAAGTGGTTATTGATTCTGAATAGATAAATGAATAAAAGATGTAACACTGTCAGAACAAACTTCTGTTTTGTCCCCCCTGTAACATTTGTCAAACGCTGTAATTCCAGGCCCTCTATATTTAAGGTTGTAATACTACTGTCACTTTCACTCTCTTACATTTGGTTTGAAGATGAAACAAAATGCACAGGAACACGGTACATCACAGAAGACTTAATTAAGAAGTTGACCAGGCAAGATAATTTATCTCTTGTGCGCTCCTTGAATCTGTCCACTACTCATGGAGATAAAACCTTCAGGGTAAGAATGACTACCTTTATTCTACTGCTCATAACCTATTGATCTGAGTGTTTGTTCAGTGATATATTTGCTGATTTGTTCTGTTAGTACATCGAGAACTTGGACAAGTGTGACCATCTTCAAGTTCTCAATCTTAGTAACAACATCATTGAAAAAATGGAGAAATTGGAGAGGCTTCATCAGTTGCGAGAGCTGCACCTTTCCAATAACAGAATAAGGTAAATGTTTTTTTTTTAAATTAAAGAATATCTTATTTTGTGCAATTACTGAAAGGTTGTATCATTAAATTGTTGTTTTCCATCATGCAGGAAAATAGAAGGCCTCGAGCAAATGGCAAATCTACAGATTCTGAATCTGGCCAACAACAGCATTGAACAAGTTCCGCTGTGGGTTGGGAAAAAGCTCAGATCCCTTCAGAAGCTAAACCTTCAGAAAAACAAGATCTTTTCAGTTAGTCTTACCTTATTCTGCCGAAGTTGTTTATCAGTTATTCGTGCATGCCATGACATAACTTTTATCCTCTTTTATCTTTTAGCTTCATGAGCTCGCCAAATTGAAGCTTCTAAAAAGTCTAACTGAGCTGATGTTAGCAGAGAACCCTGTCTCTGACCTTCCCCACTACCGCCTCTTCGTAGTCTTCCACCTGAGATCACTGGACGTTCTGGATGGGCAGCCAATCAGCGAGCAGGAGAGAGAAAAAGCAGATCAGCGCTTTCACACTGGTATATAGTTACTTCTACCTGCTGTCTGTATATTAGCTCCCAAAACAGATTCTTGCTAGGGCTGCAGGATAAAGGGAAAATATGGTATTTGAGAAAGGTTAATATTGCATTTGCACAGTTAGAGGGAATCAATTCAGACTAAAGTTACAATTGTGCTATGTCTCTGACTCAGTGTTTATACAGTGTACTCCACTAATATTGGCACCCTTGGTAAATATGAGCAAAGAAAGCTGTGAAAATTTGTCTTTATTGTTTAACCTTTTGATATTTTGTTTAAAAAATACACAAAAATACTCTGCCCTCATGGATATCAAACTCAACACAGGTTTATCAAAAAAATAAATAAAAAATCTTTGTTAAATATAGGTGTGCAACAATTATTGGCACCTATTTAGTCACTACTTTGTACTACCCCTCTTTGCCAAGATAACAGCTCTGAGTCTCCTGTAATGCCTGATGAGGTTGGAGAATACATGGCAAGGGATCTGAGACCGTTCCTCCATACAGACTCTCTCCAGATCCTTCAAGTTTCGAGGTCCACGCTGGTGGACTCTCCTCTTCAGTTCACCCCACAGGTTTTCTATGTGTTTCAAGTCAGGGGACTGGGATGGCCATGGCAGGACCTTGATTTTGTGCTCATTAAACCATTTTTGTGTTGATTTTGATGTATGTTTTTCACAGCCTTCTTTGCTCATATTTACCAAAGGTGCCAATATTAGTGGACGGCACTGTGTACTGTGCATATATATGAACATTGAGTCAGAGACATAGCACATGTTTAGTTTCTCTCACCTGTGCTGCTGCTTTCTGGTTTGCAGAGGAGGTGGAACGTTTGGAGCAAGAGCTGGAAGAAAAAGGAGCAGAGATAGAGCGACTGCAGGAGGAGAAAGCTGTAGCATTAAAGGAGTTGGAACATCAAGAGAAGCTCCAGCAGAGCCTGAGGCAGCAAAGCCAGGAACAACAGTGGCAACAGGAACAGCTTGAAATGGAGCTGGACACCAAGTCCGAACTGGTGTGTAACAGAGCTTTCTTGTCCGTCTGTTATGATCATAGTATTCGAGGCTATAATCTGACACAACCAAGCTTTTGCTGATTTCTAGACTGCAGTAAATGACCGTAAATTTCAGTGTGTTTACAAAATGTGCCTGTTCAAGAGAAACAGCCTAGTGTCTCAGTGCTTAAACCAATGTATCCTTAAACTTTAACCAACTTGAACTTGCTTCCTTCTCCTTTCTTTTTTGAACCTTTAGCCAATTTCCTCTTCACTTCTTACTACTTTCTCTAGAGATCTTTCAGCTACATTAAAGGTAGTATTGAATACTGAATAGTTTTTTTTGTTTTGTTTTGTTTTTTGTTTTTGCATTCTCCCATAGATCAGTTAGACTCTTTGTGTTTCCCACCTCATAGTTGGTTCTCCTCCATGAACTTTATATGAATGTGTGCTCTGGTGAGATTAAACTGTGAGTGGTGTTTATCACAATATTGACTTTTTTTTTTTGCCTGTATAGACAGCTGACAATTGAAAAATCAGCATACAGTTGTGCTCATGAATTTACTTACCCCTTGCAGAATCTGCAAAATATTAATAATTTTTTTAAAAAGGTGGGATCATTAAAATTGCATTTTGTTTTTTAATTAGTCCTGCCCTGAATAAGCTATTTCACACAACAGCTGTTTACACAATAATAAGTGAATTTACATAAATGCACCAGTTCAAAAGTTACATACGCTTGATTATTAATACTGTGTGTCGATCAACGACTGTTTTTTATGTTTTGTGATAGTTGTTCACGAGTCCCTTGTTCGTCCTGAGAAGTTAAACTGTCCACTGTTCTTCGGAAAAATCCTCCAGGTCCTGCACATTCTTTGCTTTTCCAGCATCTTCTGCACATTTGACCCCTTTTGACTTTTGAACTGGTTCATCTGTGTAAATTCAGTTATTATTGTGTCTTATGAATTAAATATGTCAATTTCTGTTTATGTGAAAGCTTATTCAGGGCAGTACTAAATAAAAACAAAATAAAATTTTAATGATCCCTCTAATTTAAAAAAAAATAATAATAATTAACATTTTGCAGATTCTGCAAGGGGTCTGTAAATATTTGAGCACACCTGTAAAGTGTGTTAATAAAGGAACAGCTTCAATGCAGCTTGGCATAAATTCAGTTGGAGCACCGTTCTTTCGAACATCAGTTGATGTTTTGATGACGGTGTTGGGAAAACTCCCCTAGGTGTCTGACTGAGATCAGGTGACTGAGAAAGCCATAGCATCTGATTTACATCTGTTTCATCCTCATCAAACCATGCAGTGAGTGCTTTCTGCCCTGTGGATGGGGACAATGCCATCCCTGGAAGAAATTAAGAAATGTTTCATCATAGGTTAAAGAGCTTTGTGTCAGAAGAGCTTTGTGTCAGAAGAGCTTTGTGTTGACTCTTCCATCAAGGGGAAAAGCAGACCCAAAACATGCCGGCAAAATAAATAAATAGTGTCCCACAGTATAACAGAGCCACCAGCTTTTTCTTTGTCAGCTGTCTGTACCTTATATTCATACGTTCTTTACTGCAGAATGCATGTTCTTTTATAAACTGTGCATGGCATTTCTGTCTGTTTGCTGCTTTTCCATGCTGCATTCTCAGCCTTCATTACCTGTTCCCCTGCTGGATTCTTTCTACAAGGTATTCATTTGTGTCCAATCAGTTTCTGTTAGATCAATCATCAACCAGTTCCCGAAGTCCTAGTGACCTGAAATGTCATGACTTTCTCCTGTGCCACCAGGTAGTCACTTAGAGTGATGTGATCTAGCACTGCTGTGTGCATAAGCATGCTACAGTACTTTCTGCATGCATAAGTCAAGTTGTTCGATCAGATACATGCATGCATTTTACCTCTGCAAAATGCACTGATTATGTCCAGTGACCTTTATGGAATATGTTTGCAGTGGACATTATGTTCTATATTGAATGCTTGTACATGAGGTATTGGCTCTTAAACACACTTCCTTTATTTTCCAGCTAAAACAGAAGACCACAGAGCTGACCTGGGCCTGCCAGAAGCAGTATGAGCTTGAGCAAGAGCTGGCTTTTCATAAGATAGATGCTAAGTTTGATCCACTTCCATTTTATCCTAACCATGTAAGTTTCATCAAGACTTACTTTATTGTTATAATTGATTTTAAATATGCGTGTGCATGTGCAAGATGGCTGTCCCCTTTTATCCAGCAGCCATTTGGCAACATTTGTGCCTGTTCAGAAATGAGCACTACACTACTATATCCTCAGTATGCAATCCGCTTGTTAAGTCGTGACATAACGAGCTTCCAATAATACTGTTTCCGGGTCCAAGCTTCACTGAGTTGGCTGACGCTCGTATTTTCAGCATGCCACAGTACTGTGTTCCTTGTTGTTTGAATATATCTGAGTCCAAAATAATTATCAAGTTTAGCAGTACTACAGCAGACCGTGAGTGTATTTTAGCAGCGTTTGGTAAATACGATTCATCCTGCATAATCCAATGGCTTTAAACCACATAACGTTAAGCAAATCATTCAACCCATGCAACAAACACGCACTCCACATTGGTACAGGACACGGTTTTCTCCACCCAAATCAATAAAGCAGCCATATAATATGATGGCACTTGTCTGTGCCAATTGGGCACTTGCCCACAACATGGATCTATATTGAAAACAATTTAACTCTCACCCTAAATTTTCTCAAAGACATTGCCAGTGCTGTGTTTATATTAGCCTAACAACACATCTGTAGCTAGCCAGGGGGTGGCACGTCATTATATGTCAGCTAGCCTAACTTCACTATCCCTCTAACACTTGGCTGGTACATATTTAGTTTTTCATCTTCGTTTACATCCAAAGTTATAGAAGTCCTGTACGTTGTAGTTTTTTAGAAATATTTCAGCCTAGGCTTGCTGGGATCGATGTTAGACGGTGTTCTGCCGCACACTGATTACATCACTTGCCCACTGCAGCACCGCCTCCACTGTCGTTTTGCTTTTTTATAGTAGTAAAAATCATTTAGTTCAATTAGAGAACGGACACTGCAATTAAAAACCGAACGTGTCTTCTCAATTCAGCATGAGCCAAAAGAGTCAGAGTCGCAGAACAGATCAGATTTCATTTATTGCTTAACGAGAGTGAGGTGAGCTGACTGACAAGACGATGGCGGAAGATTTGGTTTCAAAAGTTCTATGGTTAATATAAGCGAGTTTGTCATTGTACTATTTTGTTGTTGTTGTGTTTTTCATTAAGAATAATAATGAACCGAGTTAAAAACGAGGGGGAAAAGAGGGAAACGGTGATACCGGTATTACCGGTGTTGTCACACGTTGATTAATCGGTGGGAAAATGTCATCACCGTGACATCCCTACTTCAGCCAGATCATGGCATATCATCTTTAAATGTCAACTTTTGCTCTTCACTTTTGGAGTGTTTGGACCTGGAATTGGCTTTGCACTGAAACGTGTGACATCAGATTTAACAAGCAGATACCTGCATATAATTTCTGGGGGCAGTGTAGCATGATATGACCCAGCTTCAGCAGCAGACTGGTCAAACCGTGACAGTGTTGGAAATTTTGATGCAAACAGAGCTTGTCCACTTTGACAAATTGCCAAAACATTTTACATGTTAACCTGATAACCGGCCAACCACATTTTTCAGCTCTGACCTGCTTTTAATATTCCATATGCACAAAACAGCATGTTGAGGTAATAAAACTGGCAATGTAGCGGCCATGTGTGCACATGTACACATAAAATATAGCTCTGCTCTTACAGTACGTTTTACTCTTTAGTAATCTACAGTCCCATCAAGTTACATGATTCATTTCCCAGCTGTGCACTGAAACAGTCTGTTCTCCATCTTATATCCTGTTCAGGACCAGGAGGGGGATGTGCTGGGTGAGAGTCCGTACATTGGAAAAGCCCGTCACAAAAGGAACACGTTTCCATCGGACAGCATAGATACAGCGGACAGGCATCTGGCCACAGGGGGTCTCGTGCATACAGACAGATTAGAGGAGGATGAGTCTAGGCAGGACTTGGCAAGAGGTACTGACATCCATATAGTAGCGGTTGTTTTGTTTATTTTGCATGAGTTGATCACAACATCTATACACAGTCTTTGCACAGAGCAATACGTGCTATAGCATGTAAAGTATACTATCTCATAGTTCTCATATCTCTTTGGGGTGGTAACAGATCAAGCATCTTATCGCCCCTTCATGGATTATTTTTGTATAACTGCACAGTCTGGAGTGTGTTGTTCCATTTACATTCATGTGAAAAAATAAGTACAGCCCACGGAAATGGTTGGCTTTTTTGACATATTTGGACAAGCAAACATTTGATCATCTTTGAAACAGTGCATATTAATAAAGTTGATATGCCTGAACAAAACCACAAGGGAAATGAGCTTTTTCATCATTTATTCAGTAGAAAAATCAATAGATGTGATATTCTTCTGTGGGGAGAAAAGCACACCCTTGGCCTCAGAAGCTAGTATTTCCCCCTTTAGCAGGAAGAACTTCTTGTAGGAGTTTTGTATAATCGTCCACCGGGCTTGCTTGCAATATTCTTTCAGTTGCAAGATGAGATGTTTGAGGGTTTTCTTCCATGTTCTGCAATGACTGCAAGCTGTCCAGTCCTTGAGGCAGCGAGGCAACCCCAAACCATAACATTTCCACCACCGTGCTTCACAGTTTGTATGAGGTGCTTCTCCTGAAAAGCTGTCTCTGGTCAATGCCAAACATGTCTGCTGTTGCTGTGGCCAAACAACTCTATCTTTGATTTGTCTGTCTAGAACACATTATTCCAAAAGGTCTGGTCTTTGCCTATATGATCATTGGCAAACTGTAGTCTTGCAAAGGCTTTTGGCATGCCTCCCATGCTGGTCAAATTTGTGCGATCTCTTTCTGATTGTAGAAGCATGCACTTTGACACCAACAGTTGCAAGACATAATAACAGATCCTATGATTCAATTTTGGGGTTCTTGGAGACTTCTTTTTGCATCAGACTGTCTTCTTCTGGGCTGAATTTGCTGGGACGGCCAGTCCTGGACAAATTGGCAGTTGTTTGAAATCTGTGCCATTTGTAAATTATTGGCCAGACTTATAGGCTCTTTAGATCTTGGCATGATGACACCACATGCCTCAATAGTAAAGGGAACACCAGAAACTAGATAGGAGAATTCTAAATAACACCCGCACTCCCTAAGCAGGTTCTAATCACTGGAACCCAATCTTGATCACCTGATTCTAAGTTTATGGATTTGAAGGTAGGAGAAAAGTAGGGGTGTACTTACTTTTTCCATGTGACTATCTGTTGTTTTGTTCATTTTAATTGTAAAATTACTACAAAATGTAAATTTTATGTGTCATTTGATAAGAGTGTATCACCTTTATTAATAAGCACTGTTTCAAAGAGGATCAAATGTTTGCTTGTCCAAATATGTCAAACAGCCAACGATTTCCATGGGGTGTACTTATTTTTTCACATGACTGTATATCACAGTAATTTCCAACAATTACAAGTTTTAATAAATTATTGTTTGATGCATCACATATTTAAATGGATTACAGTTCAATTTATTGTGGAACATACTCAAGACAAGTTCCTGTTATTTACAGCTGAGAGTCGTTCCCTTACCAGCATCTTCTTCACTCCATCTCTTGCTCTCTCTCTCTCTCTCTCTCTCTCTCTCTCTCTCTCTCTCTCTCTCTCTCTCTCAAAAAATAAAATTCATGAAACCAACAAGGGCAAACTGTCCTGAAGAATATCTCATGCTTTGCAAAGCTCTGTGACTGTTACAGAGCACAGACATCAGACATCCGCAACACTTTCTATAGTTGTCCTAACAAACAATTTGACCACCTCAACAATTATAGGTTTCCTTGTCTTTTACATCCATTTATTATTAGTCTTGGATTATGTCGAGCGTCCACCATACAAGTCCCTGTGAAGTAACTGTTACTGTAGAAATAATAACGTATTAGAATGAGTATAAACCTGTCATTGATGTTACAGCTGAAACTACTGCCTGAGCCATGCAGTTATGCAAAAACAGCCTCTGACCAATCAGATTTGAGAATTTAACTGTGCTTTTATATCAGCTATTATAATGAATCAGTTATAATAATAACTTAATATAATATATCAACTTTTAAGATCATGTTACTACATTGGTTAGTACACTGCTATTATAAAATTGGGATAATATTGGTGTTTGTTAAATAACACATGCTGTGACTGTAGCAGAGGCGCGGCTACAGCAGCTGCATACAGAGATGGAGTATAAAGAGCGACAGATCCTGAGAGCCAGCGAGGAGCTGCAACAACTAGAAGAGGCAGCATCTCAAAAACGAGTGAGTGTCTTTTTTAAATCGTGTATATTTTTTCTTATTGCTGTTGGTCCAAAACCTAAATTGAAACTAGTTGTTTAAACAAATGATATTTTACTAACACATTCATAAAATCGTGCAGATACAGGTCAAGAACTTCAGTTCAAATCAAACATCAGAATGGGGAAAAACTTTGTCATTAGTCATAATTATTTTTATTATGGATGGCTCAAATGTTTTTAGCAGAAATTGTCAAAAACGGCACTTTTCTGTCTGAAAGACTAAATAGGTGTACAGCAAAGTGTCAAATCTAAAACTTTACAAATAATTTTAATGGTAATTAGAATTAGATAGTGATTTATAACGCAGTTTGTTCTGCTGCATCGCAGACACCTTCAAACAATGCAGTCAAGCCTGTTGAGGTAGAAACTGGAGTATGTGTATATACAGGGATGTACCCTAACATCAAGTGGTTTAAGGAAAAGCTGCTGCTCATCTGAAAAAAAACAACCACAATCAGAACACACAGTTCAATGCAGCTTGCTCAGAATGCCCATGCTCACCCCTGTCCACTACCAAAAGCACCTGCAACAGGCAAGTGAGCATCAGAACTGGACCATGTAGCAATGGAAAAAGGTGGTGGATCTGATGAATCATGTTATCATGTTACCTGGGGAAGAGATGGATGAGATGAACTATGAGAAGATGGCAAGCATGTGGAGGCATTGTGATGCTCTGGGCAGTGTTCTGCTGGGAAACCATGGGTCCTAGCATTCATGTGGATATTACTTTGACACGTACCACCTACCTAAAAATGTTTGCAGACCAAGTGCACCCCTTCATGCCAACAGTATTGGCAGTGGCCTCAGCAGGATAACGCGCCCTGCCACACTGCAGAAATTGTTCAGGAATGGTTTGAGGAACATGACAAAGAGTTCAAGGTGTTGACTTGGCCTCCAAATTCCCCAGATCTCAATTTGACTGAGCATCTGTGGGATGTGCTGGACAAACAAATCTGATTTATGGAGGCCCCACCTCACAACTTATAGGATTAAAGGATCTGCTGCTAAAGTTTTGGTGCCACATACCACAGCACACCTTCAGAAGTGTATAGCTCAAAAGTTTGGAGACACTTGACAAATGTCTCTCATCATCTTAAAAACCTTTTGATCTGAAGGTGTTTAAATGTTTAAACGGATGACTCGGAGTGAAATATTCTGAAAAGCAGCCGATAAGTGTCCAGTGTAGGTGGGAAGTCCTTTAATACTGTTTAAGAAGCATCTCCGGGGGATTCCTCAAGAAATTGGTTGAGAAAATGCCAAGAATTAATTTCTGGAAATTCTGGGCAAAAAGGATCTTAATTGCCTACTGCTTGTAAACTGTTATTGTCTTAAAGACTATTCCACAGGTGCATGTGTAATAATTGTTCATGGTTCATTGAACAAGCATGAAAGATAAAGATCTGTAAACCTTATTTGGATTTTATAAAATTATCTTTATAATACATTAAAAATGTCTTTATAATCCTGAAAAGGGGATGTTTCCTTTTTTGCTGAGTGTATATATAGACTCTCTCACTCTTCTCTCTCTCTCTCTCTCTCTCTCTCTCTCTCTCTCTCTCTATATATATATATATATATATATATATATATATATATATATATATATATATATATATATATATATAATATATACACACTCTGCTGAAACGTGAAAGTATAAATAGAATAAAAAGGCCTTTTGAGTTTAATCAACCTGCCTCCCACCTCATTCTCAACCCAGATGTGTTATAGCGATATAATAGTAAGAACAAAACAATGAAGTACGTTACAGGAGATGCTTGTGAAAATATTTTTGCGCAGTGACCTTATTGAGGTGTGCAATTGGGAATGTACTTTGTTTAATGTATGTCTGCTTTGTGTTAATATGTTTTGTCTGACAGTTTTTTATTTTATCTGACATTTTAGAATTTTTAACAGTCAAAAACCGGTATTTATCGGCTAACGGAAACTCTGGAGTGTGCAGTGCTGTGAAAAAGTATTTGACCCCTCCTGATTTCTTCTGTTTTTGTGTATATCTCGTACTAAATTGTTTCAGAAATTAAACAAAATCTAAGTTAAACAAATGTAACCTGAGGAACCTGTTATTTAATGAGCAAAAAAGTTAGCCAATACCAACTGGGCCTGTGTGAAAATGTATTTGCCCCTGTAGTTACTAATTCCCCAAATCTACGAGACTGCATTCATAATGGGGTTGAACCCCATTATGAATGCAGTCTGTGGATTTGGGGAATTAGTAACTACAGGTAATCAGTTCTAGATACAACCAGGCCTGATTACTGCAAACCCTGTTCAATCAAATCAACACTTAAATAGAACTTTTTCAACAGCAGGAAGTTGGTTAAAAGGTCTTACCCAGTAACACACTATGCCAAAGTTGAAAGAAATTCCAGAGATATTGAGGAAGAAGGTGAATGAAATACATCAGTCTGGGAAGGGTTACAAAGCTATTTCAAAGGCGCTGGGACTCCAGATGACCACAGTGAGAGCCATTATCTCCAAATGGAAAAATTCAGCACAGTAGTGAACCTTCCCAGAAGTGGCCTTCCAAAATTACTTCAAGAGCACAGCAACGACTCAACCAGCATGTCACAAAAGAGCCAAGGATAACATCAAAGGACCTCTTGCTTTGCTGCTTCAGGGCCTGGGCAACTTGCTATAATTGGGGGAAACATGAATTCTGCTCTCTACCAAAAAATCCTAAAGGAGAATGTCCGGTCTTCAGTCTGTAAGTTGAAACTCAAATGTAACTGGATTATGCAGCAAGACAATGATCCAAAGCATAGGAGTAAGTCCACCTCTGAATGGCTCAAAAAAGCTAAATTAAAGTTTTGGAGTGGCCTAGTCAAAGTCCTGACTTGAACCAGCATGTGGTGTTCTGCTCTTGTAGTCCATCCCCCTTAAAGTTTGGCATTGTGTGCATTCTGAGATTCTTTTCTGCTCAACATGGTTGTAAAGAGTGTTTATTGAAGTTATTGTAGCCTTCCTGTCAGCTTGGTCCAGTCTGGTCATTCTCCTCTGACCTTTCTCATCAACACAGTAATTTGCCTTTAATCAAAAATATTTCTTAGGAATAGTAAAGTAATTTTGGTACATATATATTTGAGAGAAAATACTGTTATTTTAAAAATGTTTTTGTTAGAAAATGAATTGTTTCACCTGTTGTATGCAAGGAAAATTAGATTTATTGTGTTTAACAATTATTATACAATTATATAAATAGAAAAACAAACCTTGTGATTTATTACGCATATGTTAATACCAGATTATCAAGACACTTATTGCAGTCACTGTTACTGATTACATTTCCCCACATGGTAAGACACCAGGTCAACTGGAGACACTGTAACCCTAGTGTTTGTGGCCTCTTGCAGATTTCAGAAGCAGAGAAAGACCATCTTAGACAGGAGCTGCACATGAAGATCCAGAAGCTGTATGAGATGCGGCAGGAGGCAGAGACCCTGGAGAAGCAGCTGGACAGGCAGAGTTCTGAGCTCAGTGAGGCTCAAGGGGAGCTGGACCAGCTCCAGAGCTTAATGCACACTTTGAAGCCAGAAGACCTCAGACACGTTAGTAAAATTGCTGCCTCAGACACTGTATTTTGCAATTAGTATAGTATTTGTTTATTTGTGGAATCTCACTCTGTAATTATGCCGCTCAAGTCAATGTATTTTGAAGTCATTTGTAATTCCCTGAATATTTTGAAGTAAAAACAAAAGGTTGTTTGAGTGCTAAAAATATCTCCGCCTGCAGCCTTGACAGTAGCAGTTATCTAGGATGTTGCCTTGGTTCCATCCCAGCAACAAAGCTAATGCATGGAAAACAAGATCAGCCTCCCAGTGGAATACATTATAAATCTAGTAAAGGTTGTCTAGTAAGGGTAGCAAAAGCTCCAGTTTACTAATACTTGGTTCGTGTCTCTTTAAGAAAATAGGAAGAGTCTTTCTGTAGGAAATTTGGGTGGAGCTTGAAAAGTTGCTCACTCCCTCTTAGGAGGTATTGTCACAGCTTAGTTATAGAGAGTGATTGGTTGGACAGAGAGTTTCCTGTGTTGATTCAAAGCAGAGGCTGGAGGGAGAGGGGGAGATTACGTAGGAACAGTGTGTGTGTGTCTCTGTGTGTGTGTTGGTTGGGGGGATGAAGTGCAAAACTAGGGGAAAACCCTGTACTATGGCTGGAGTCTACAAGCAAAAACTTTGTGGCTAAAAGTCTGCAAGAACACTGAGAGGATCAGAGAGACAGGAAAGGCTAACGCTCAGTACGTAGCCTTCCTGTAGCCTCAGGAATGGAGGGAGAGCAGGATTTGTGATTATGTCAGCCACTTTATGTTAGTAAGTACCCCAGTGGAGTAAGGGAGGGGTACATGATTATATGTTTGCATGTTATATGTTTTCATAATGCTGTGTACAGTTTATCCTTTCCTGCTTGATGAAACTTTTATTTTGTTTAATATGTTTGATGCGAACAATGTTATATTCTGATATTTGAGATCACTCGAACAACACAGTTCCTTTTAGCAAGTAGCTATATTATTAATAAAAATAAATGAATATGATAACTATTTGCTTTTAAAAATAGATTGCCATGCCACCGTGTAATAAAAAATAGGCAAGAAAAATAACATAAAGCCTTTTTTGCATTTGTACAATGTACAAAACTGTCATTGTTTATGTCGTGACAGTGGAAGTAATGAGCAGGGATATTAATGGAGTAGTGTAAGCTTCATGTTTGGATCCTCATGTCCTGATTTTCATGTATCAGCAGTTGTATATAGCTTAAAGAAAATACTTTTTTTTTCAGTCAGATATAGTGGTAACTGCACTTAGGCCTTAAACTTAGGTCTGTGGTATATGTGGTATAATGTCTAATAGCTACTAATTTTGCCTTTATGAGAAAATAATTATTTAGGCCATGAGAAATAATTTTCTACTACCTGTTGCATTAAAGCATGAACTCACTCAAAGCACGAGCCAGAATGTAATGAGACCAAATAATGAAACCGATTCCTTGTGTATAAGAGACATTTCTGCTTTTTTCTCAGGTTCATGTGAAGGCTCAGTTGGCCAGTAAGAGTCAGCTGTTGTTAATCATGAGTAAGAAACAGCACGAGTTGGAAGGACGGCTAGATGACATGCTCAGTCGCATTGCGAAGGAGACACAAGAAATCAAAGATCTAGAACAAGAGCTTACTGAGGGTGAGAGACATTTTTCTGACATTGGTATGATGTAAATTATGTCGTAGAAAAATGCTATTGCAAGCTGAATGCGGAAGAACATTTTATAACGAGAGTTGTGCTGAATCGTTCTCTGCTGTGTGGTCTTGTATCAGTGCTGTGAATGCCATTTATAGAGAATTCCCCAAACACTCATTAAGTAGTATGCCTAAATATTAATGACATCGCAATGATTTATTTACAAACTACACTCAGTGAGCACTTAGGAACACTAGACTAATTCTGGGTCAGGCCTCGCTTTGCTCTCAAAACAGCCTCAATTCTTCGTGGCATGGATTCCACAAGATGTTGGAAATATTCATTTGAGATTCTGCTCCTAGTTGATATGATTGTATCACACAATTCCTGCAGATTTTTCAGCTGCACTTTCATAATGCGAATCTCTTCTTGTTCTAACACCTGCCGAT
The DNA here is from genome assembly GCF_001660625.3 of Ictalurus punctatus. Classification (NCBI taxonomy): domain Eukaryota; kingdom Metazoa; phylum Chordata; class Actinopteri; order Siluriformes; family Ictaluridae; genus Ictalurus; species Ictalurus punctatus. The sequence continues at coordinate 8,995,409 of NC_030437.2, forward strand.
GGTGTTCTAGTGGATTCAGATCTGGTGACTGGGAAGGCCACTAAAGAACACTGAACTCGTTGTCATATTCATAAAACCAGTTTGAGAAGACTTCTGCTTTGTGACATGGCGCATTATCATGCTGGAAGTAAGGGATGAAGGGATGCACATGGTCAGTAAAAAAAGAAAACATTCCCCACACCATTACACCACCTCCACCAGCCTGGAATGTTAACACAAGGTTGGGTCCTTGGATTCATTCTTTTGATGCCACAATTCTGACCCTACCATCTGTGTGCCTCGGCAGAAATCGAGATTGATCAGACCAGGCTTACGTCTTCAAATGTCCAGTTTTGGTAAGCCTGTGCGCATGCCAGCATCAGTTTTCTGTTCGTGGCTGAAAGAAGTGGAACCCAACGTGATATTCTGCTGTTGTAGTCCATCTGCCTCAAGGTGTGACATGTTGTACATTCTGAGATGCTTTTCTGCTTACCACAATTGTACAGACTGGTTATGTGAGTTTTTCTGTTAGCTCGAACCAGTCTGGCCATTCTCTGTTGACCTCTCTCATCAACAGGGCATTTCCATCTGCAGAACCGCCACTCCCTGGATGGTTTTTTTTTTTCTTTATTGCACCATTCTGAGTAAACTCTAGAGACTGTTGTGTGTGAAAATCCCAGGAGATCAGCAGTTATAGAAATACTCAAACCAGCCCATCTGACACCAGCAACTACACCACGGTCAAAATCACAGAGTTCATATTTTTTCCCCCCATTCTGATGGTTGATGTGAACATTACCTGAAGCTGCAGGCCTGTATCTGGTATGATTTTATGCATTGTGCTGCTGCCACGTGATTGGCTATCTACAGTTGCAATCAAAATAATTCAGCCCCCATTGCAAATAAGGTTGTTGTTGAAATTTACAGACTTTCAGCTGTTTGCAATGAACAAATCAACAAAAGCAATTGAAATAGTTCAACACAATGAATGCTTCAGATGTTTTCCCCAAATTCAACTGAAAATGCCACTTATAATGACCTCAAGATTCAAAATTATTCAACCCCCTGAATAGAATCCCTCACAACAGCACAAATATGCAGAACAGGTGTTGTCTCAAGCGCACCTGATGCAACTAATCAAGGGCTTCATTAGTAGCACCAGGTGTGCTTGAGCTGGAACACATGAAATACCTGAACTGGCTAGGGGTTGAAAATTATGAAATACCTGGACGGGGCAGAAAAAGGAAGCTATCAATGGCTGCAATCAGATCTCTGAGAAGAAGGCAGGTTGTGAAAAACCCTCGAGTGACTGCAAAAGACCTTCAGCAATACATGGAGGCAACAGGCACTGAGGTTTCAGTGAACACAGTAAGGCGCGTACTAAACACAGACGGTTTCCATGCCAGAACTCCAAGACGTACACCACTACTGACCCAAAAGCACAAGAAAAGTCTTCTCAAAATCATATAAATAAGCCTCAGAAGTTTTGGGATTCTGTTCTGTGGAGTGATGAAACAAAACTGGAACTTTTCGGCACGATGGTTCAGCGTTATGTCTGGAGGAAGAAGAATGAAGAAAGAACACTCTGTCCACAACAAGGTTTGGTTGCAGAAGAAGTCCTGGAAGATTCTACAGGACCATCACAGTCACCTGTCTTGAACTGCATAGAAAATCTCTGGTGGGATTTGAAGAAGGCAGCTGCAGCACGCAAACCCAAGAATATTACTGAACTGTTCCTCCATTGCTCATGAGGAATGGGCTAAGATTCCTCAGGAATGCTGGAGAAACTGGAGAAGTCATTATAAGTTGCATTTTCAGTTGAATTCGGGGGAACCACTTTAAACATTCATTGTATTGAACTATTTCAATTGCATTTGTTTGATTGCAAATAGCTGAAAGTCTGTAAATTTTTACAATAAACCTGATTTGCAATGGTGGTTGAATATTTTTGATTGCAACTGTAGATCTAAATGTATTTATTTTAATTACATTTTACATGACATATTTTAAATGTAATCTAAATCCACTTGTCTTTATCAGTGAGAAAGTCTGTATATTATTTCTAATATTTCAGTAAAGCTAACTTAATTGGATGAACATTGGTTTGTGGCTCTGTGTATTGGTATGGGTTTGGTAAGGGTTATGTTGTTGAATTTAATGTTATGGACATTTGTGGATTAGTCATTCTAAGATGACCTTCAATGACCAGCAGCATTCATGGAAAAAGTTCTGAAAATGCATTTATTTATTTAATTTAAAAAGTTATATCTCTTTAAAAATGTGCTCTCAACATAAAATAAAACAAAATCTAGATGTAGAATTTAGAAACTCCTGAAACTAAGTGTTTTCTGATTATTTTCTCCCATCTTCCAGGTCAGATAGCAGCTAATGAAGCATTGAAGAAGGATCTAGAGGGCATAATTTCCGGACTACAGGACTACCTGCATGGAGTGAAGGATCAGGCTCGACAGGCCCAATCTGACTGTATGCGCCTGCAGAAGGAGAAAGACACTCTCCAGCAGCTCCTCTGGGAAAAAGATCAACAGCTCAGCCAACTGCAACAAGTAGCCCAGATCTGTGAAAACACAAAGGAGGTTTGACTGAGACCTTTTCATCAATGTTTAAAGAGTTTTACTGAGCACTGAAATGTGCTATTCTGCTAAAATGCTACAAGAGTTTAACAGTAATACCTATGTGCACCTATAAGACTTGATTTTTTTTGACCGGTTGTATGAACTGTATGAAAAGATAAGGTGTTGGTTTGTGTAGGAGTTGTTGCAGCACCAAGAAGAGTTGCAGGCTCTGCGGAGGGAGAACGTAGAACTGAGGGAGGCTCAAGGTCAGGTCAGTGACTATGAAGCTGAATTGGAGGCTCAACTGCAAGAGAGAGACTCTGAGGCCAGCCACCTGAAGGAGGAGCTGAATCGAATGCATCGGCTCAGTCAGGTATGTCCCAAAACCGCTTTGAGATGATTAGATGAAATTAGATTTCAACTAGCTATTTTTCATGCTGATGTAAGAACTAAATGTTTTATTTGCATTAGACATTTTTTAATAGGCAAAAGCATCTCATTCACTAGGAATTGTTTGTAAGTCTGCAGTGACTCTTCTGTTACTTCTAGCTAGAGCAATCTGCACTGCAAGCGGAACTGCAGAAGGAGAGACAGGCTAAGGAGAACGCACTGGCTCAGCTGCAGCTAGCTGCAGAGAGAGAGCTGGAGAACACTGAACTCCTGCAACAACTCGACACTCTGCAGGTGTGTTCTCACAGACAGCTGCTGTTCTCTATCTATGTTCACAATAGGTGTTTTTGGGTTGTTGTTTTTTTACCCCATTTTTCCCAGTTTAGTCATTTGGCCAATTTCCCATCAATTAGCAAACTCACGCCTATCACGTGATGGCTACCAACCATGGAGGGTGAAGGCTAGCATGCGCTTCCTCCTGAGACATGTGAAGCCAGCCACCACATCTTTTTGAATTGCTGCTCATGCTACATCACAGGACAGTTAACACTTGGGAGAAAGCATTAACCGCCTTCTTCCGCATGAGCTTATAGATGACAGCAACTAGTTAGTGTTGATTTGATAGACAGGGTAAAAACGAGTACTGCCATCACTTCTACCCAGAGAGCACAGATCTTTTGCTCTGTTGGACTTCCAACTAATGATGGTATGACATCATCAACTCCCAATCTTCTGACAATGGGGTAACACTTCTGTTACAATAGGTGTTTTTATCTCAACTACATACATGCGTTTTCGGCTTGAGCAGTAAGGTTTGCAACTCAGGACAAATGACAATAATTAAGATAGTGGCCCTCTGGGAAAATTATATTGTAACTAAGTGAAAATGAGGAGCTTGTGTCACAATATAGCAAACTGAAGTATATTTTAATGCTGACCAGAAAGAAACAGTTTGGGACCATTGAACAATTACTGGGAACAGTTTCTGCTGTTGAGTAAACATAGTTAGCTTGCCATCAGTGCTGTTATGGTTACAAGATCTAGGTTGAACATAGCCTTATCTGTTTGCTCTTGAAATGCTTGCCTAAACTGAGCTAATATAATAGATAGCCTGGTCTCCCTCAGCAACTATGGGCTGTTTACTTATCACTATGATGGGTCCATGTGTTATTGCAGAGGGAGAAAAGTAATCTAATGGAGAAGGTCAAAGTCTTACAAAAAGACTTGCAGCAGATCAAGAGGGAGCTGCTGTGCCCAAAACAAGTGGCCAAGAGTTTGCAGGGGCTGAAGAGAATCATTGCCACAGGATCAGGGGAGCTAAGGTATGGCATCATGATAGCCTAGGGAACAGTAGGAATGAACACTTTAACATCTATTAAGTTATACTCACCTGAATAACAATCATGTGGATGTGGGTTCAACTAACAGCAGAGTGAATGGTGATGGAGGTGTGCTGAGTGAAAGCTTGGCTGAACTGCAGGAAGAGCTGCATCGCACAGTTTCTGCTGCTTTGAGAGACCGAGATGAGGCCCAGAGTGCTCAGGATAGGCTGGCACGTGAGCGGAACATTCTTAGAAACAGGCTTACACACTATCAGCAGAAATACCAGAGTGCATATGAAGAGGCTGAACAGGCCAGGGTGAGTTGATTATTGTGCACAGTCCCCTAGGGACATAAATTATCTTATCTTGTGAGCATCTCTGAATTAAGTTTATTTCTTGCACCCAGACACAATGGTTTTTACATGGTTCTGTTTTATCAAAGAACAGCTTACATAGGATTGCTGCTTCTCGTTTATTTATGTATTTGCATTATTGGTAAGTTCACAGTTACAATAGGAAAGATTCTATAAACATATCAATATATGTACATAAATACAGTATTCCTCTAGACAAAAAAGGGAAAAACTCCCTTATACAACATGAGCAAGAAACCTGAGGAGGAACCAGACTCAAAAGGGAACCCATCCTCTTCAGTGAAGTTATTCACTGTATAATATGAGCTTAAACTGCAGACATGGAGCTTTTATTTTAGCTGAAAAAATCTTTACATTTTACATCAAAATTGGATAAATGGTATAGGAATGACAGCACTTTTTATAAACCATCAAATTAAATTTGAAAGTTTACACATTGCTGATATTCATTATTTATTATGAATCATTATTTAGTCATTGTTTATTTAATACAGTGCTATCCTCCATGATGGTGCCATGCTCATGGCAGCTGACTACAGCAGCTCCCGTCTTGAGAGATGTTACACTGGTACTTGAAAGTTTGTGAACCCTTTAGAATTTTCTATATATCTGCATAAATATGACCGAAAACATCATCATATTTTCACACAAGTCCTAAAGGTACACGGAGAACCCAATTAGACAAATGAGACAAAAATATTATACTTGGTCATTTATTTATTGAGGAAAATGATCCAATATTACATATTTGTGAGTGGCAAAAGTATGTGAACCTCTAGGATTAGCAGTTAATTTGAAGGTGAAATTAGAGGCAGGTGTTTTCAATCAATGGAATGATGATCATGTGTGAGTGAGCACCCTGTTTTATTTAAAGCACAGTGATCCATCAAAGACTGATCTTCACAACACGTTTGTGGAAGTGTATTCTGGCATGAACAAAGGAGATTTCTGAGGACCTCAGAAAAAGATTTGTTGATTTTCGTCAGGCTGGAAAAGATTACAAAATCATCTCCAAAGAGTTTGGACTCCACCAATCCACAGTCTGACAGATTGTGTACATATGGAGGAAATTCCAGACCACTGTTGTTCTGTACTGAGGAATCGGCTAAAATGCAGGACTGATCAACAGTTACCAGAAATATATATAATACAAGAAAGGGGGTCGCACCAGATACTGAAAGCAAAGGTTCATATACTTTTGCCAGATACGTAGTATTGAAAATCATGAAAATTTTCCTCAATAAGTAAATGACCAAGTATAATATTTTTTGTCTCATTTGTTTAATTGGGTTCTCTTTACCTACTTTCCTCTCAGTGTACTTCATTTCTTTAGATTCTTAAGAATAAAATTTCAGGAAACTCCAGCAAGTCTAAGGAATAACATGACAGGTTTTAAATAGAGGATACTTCCAGGCTTTTACTAATGTGATGCCTTAACTGCTTTTGTTCCCAACAGGCAGCAGAGAGGTTTGAGGAGGAGGCTGAGCTGCTCCAGATGAGGGCAGAGCTGCAGGAGGCACAGGAGCAGCAGTACCTGACACTGCAGCATCTGCAAGAAGCCAAGAGTGAGAGAGATCGTCTACTGTTGGAGAAGCAAGACAAACAGGTGTGTGAAAGTAGCCTACGGACTTTTTAACATTTGAAGAGGACAGAAATATTTACTATGGGCAGTAGATTCACTCAAACATGTTCATAACCAAACACTGAATTAGTCTTAAAGATTTGAATAATTTTTTTACATATTGGATTGGACAGAGGTGTGTGTTGTATATCTGTGTGTTTTCATGTTTGTGCACAGGTAAAGGCTGAGGAGACTCTAACACAAGAACAGCTACAGTCCTTGGAGCTGGAGTTAAGAGAGCTTAGGAGATCCTTCACTATGGCTGATCAACTGACTGCCGAGCAGCTGAACGCTACCACGGACCAGCTTCGCTCGCTCCACAGCACAGTTCAGAGAATCAGTGAGGAAAGAGCAGAGGTACAAATGTGCAAATTGATTAAGGAATGATTTCAGTGTTTACAGACACAAAACTTTGTTCAAGGTGTCTGTCTTTCTCCTCGTTTACAGTGAGCTGTCTTAACATGCATCTTAACATGCATCAGTTGCATGATGTTAAATGGTTTTCTTGCATGTACTTCCTGTTTCAAATCCCCCCACTTAACATGCATCTCAAATAAATAATCTGTAGTCAATGCTCATGTAAACGGAATCATATGTGTCTCTGAGGTGCATTGGGATGTCCTCAGTCAGTCCACATTTGGAGGTAGTCAGGGACTCACATGGCCACACTGCATTTGTAGTGTAAACACTAATTCATCTCAGTGCATCTTGGGCAACATTGAAGGACCCCGTAGTCTCCAGTATGCCAGTTTCACGGTTTTCATACTGAATTGAACTTCTTTTGCAAAGTCAAACAAGCCCATTGTACATATGATGGTTTAACTTTTTTTGTCTGTAGTTTGGTTGGCTGAAAAATATAAGATCAAAGAAATCTCTATGATGTTTTAAAACATGCATTCTTGGATATGCATACAATCATGTTAAAAAGTAACTACATCCCATGAAATTTGTTGGCTTTTTTAAAAATATTTTTGGACAAGCAAACATTTGATCATCTTTGAAACAGTGCCTATTAATAAAGTTGATATAATTGAACAAAACCACATGCTTTTTCATCATTTATTCAACAGAAATATCAATAGATGTGATATTTTTCTGTGTGAAACGTAAGTACACCCTTAGCCTCAGAAGCTAGTATTGCCCCCTTTAGCAGGCTTTGTCCACCAGGTTTACTGGAAGTGTAGACTACTCTAGATGTTAAAGGGTTTTCTTGCATGTACTGCCCCCGTTTCAAATTCCCCCACAACATTTCAGTTGGATTTAAATCCAGGATTTGACTAGACCATTCCATAACCCTCCATTTCTTCTTTCTGAGCTATTCCTTGGTGGATTTGCTAGTGTGCTTAGGATCATTATCCTGTTGAAAGGTCCACTTTCAGTTCAACGTCATCTTTCAGAGAGTTGGCCTGACATTATCTTCAAGTACTCTTTGATATGATGCAGAATTCATAGTTCAATCAGTGACTGCAAGCTGTCCAGTCCCTGAGGCAGCGAAGCAACCCCCAAACCATAACATTTCCACCACCGTGCTTCACAGTTGGTATGAGGTGCTTCTCCTGAAAAGTTGACTTTGGTCTGCGCCAAACATGTCTGCTGTTACTGTGGCCAAACAACTTTATCTTTGAGTCATCTGTCAAGAGCACATTATTCCAAAAAGGCCTGGTCTTTGCCCCTATACTCATTAGCAAACTGTAGTCTTGCAAAGGCTTTTTCCTGGCACGCCTCCCATGCTGGTCAAACTTGCTGGGACGGCCAGTTTTGGACAAACTGGCAGTCGTTTGAAATCTGAGACACTTGTTGATTATTTTCCTTACAATGGAATGATGTATTTCAAATAATTTGGAGATCTTTTTAAATCCCTTGCTAGACTCGTAGGCATCCACAACCTTTTTTCTGAAGGCCTTACAGAACTCTAGATCTTGGCATGTTGACACCACACACCTCAATGACAAAGGGAACACCAGACACTAGATATGAGAGGGTTATAAATAAGACAGGTTCCACCTGTAATCCCTGAGCAGGTTCTAATCACTGGCACCCAATCTTGAACACCCGATTCTAATTTTATGGATATGAAGATGTGATTAAATATAGGAGTGTACTTAGTTTTGTGAGGGTCAACTGTATGTGTCATTTGATAGTGTGTAAGACCTTTATTAATAAGCACTGTTACAAAGAGGATCAAATGTTTGCTTGTCCAAATATGTAAAAAAAAAAAAAAAAAAAAAAACAATTTCCAGGGGTGTATTAATTTTTTTCACATGACTGTATATGCAGGCTTCTTACTTTTGTCAGTGATCTCTGCTCATTACTGTATAAATGTATTTTTCTGTCACTGTAAATATTGTGTGCCTTGTGCACTGTGGTCAAGTTCATTAGACCTGTATTAATGTGAGGGGAAATTCCCAAACACTGACAGCATGCACCTGCTCTTATACGATGCAGTTATTGTGTCTGCAACTCATGTCTTACTTTGTTTTTCCACTTCTCTCTCTTTGATTAATTGGTCTTTTCTGTTTGTGGGATTGATGAAAAAATCACATAAAAGCCTGCACAAAATTCAGCCACTGACAGTAGATTTATGGAAATGCCATCAAATTGCTTAATATATACATTTGCAATGATTGAGTGTTCATGTTAGTGATGTCTTTGAAGTGATATCAGGTTGTTATTAACAGATTTGGCAACCCTCTCTGGTCACAAAGTGCGATGACATGCTACTTGTGATCTAGTCATTCGAGACAAATGTTAGTATCAGGTGTGAACAGGGCTTTTGTGTTTGTAGGATGCAGAGGAGCTAGAAGAATCCAGGATGCAGGCTGCTCAAGCCATGCAAGATCTAACAAAGGCAGAGGAAGAAATACAGGTTCTGCAGAAGCTGCTTCAAGACGGGGTATGATATACACTAATAAGTACATAACAAGGTTTAATAAATGTTCCAATGTGCTTTTCAGCAGCCATTTTTGGGCCCTTGAGCATGGCCCTTAATCCTCAACTGCTCAGTTGTATAAATGAGATAAATGTAAGTCGCTCTGAATAAGGGTGTCTGCCAAATGCCGTAATTGTAATCATTGTTGCCTTCTATCTCTGTGAATATCCACACTGAACAGCATCCATAAGATGATGATGATGACTTGTCATCAGTGATTAGTTGAAAAATCTATATCCTAACCTGTATTTTGTTTTTTAGGTTCATCTATCAGACACAGATAGCCTCAGTGCCCTACACCCCAGTATTCAACAGCAGGAGTTAGCCAGAATGAATCGAGTTTTGAAAAGGCAGCAGGTTCAGACCAAACGGCTTCGAGATCAGCTGGCTCAGGCGCTAGAAGGTAACGGCATCAATGTACAGATTATTAAATAAACGTTGACCTATTCAAATAATTGACTTATTAATGCTTCCATTGCATGTATTAATAGATAACAATGGAAACCTGGAGGAGCTGATTGAGGAAATAGAAACCCTTAGAGATAGTCTGCTGCAGCAGAGCAGTTACCTGTCCAGGTTTGGGCATACTCCACACAGTGGTGGATGCTGGTACTATGTACCAGTAGACCAAAATGTAAGTTACTTTATCTACAACTCCAGTTCTGAAAAAGTTGGGACAGTATGGAAAATGTTAATAAAAACAAAGAGGAGTGATTTGTAAATGTACTTTGACTTGTATTTAAACAAAAAAAGTATAAACACAAGGTATTTAATGTTTTACCTAATCAACTGCACTTAGTATTTTGAAGATAAATGTTTATTTAGAAATTGACGCATGCAACACGTTCCAAAAAAGTTGGGACGGGGCAATTTAGGACTAATATCGATGTGACGAGTTGAAATAAGAAGGTGATGTGAAACAGGTGAGGCAGTCGTCTAATCATAGTATATAAGGAGCCTCCAAAAAAGGCCTAATCATTCAAGAGCAAGGACGGGTACAGGACAGTAGCACAGTGGAATCGTGTTTTGTTGTCCGATGAGTCAACATTTCAGATAGTTTTTGGACAAAACAGCCATCGTGCTCTCCGGGCCAAAGAGGAAAAGGACCATCAAAACTGTTATCAGCGCCAGGTCCAAAAGCCAGCGTCTGTCAGATATATGCACATTTTGGAGCGACACATGCTGCCATCCAGAGCAGGACAACACCAACCACATTCTGCCTGGATTTCAAGCGCATGGTTGCATAAGCAGAGAGTGCGGGTGTGAGCATGGCCTGCCTGTAGTCCTGACCTTTCTCTGATTGAGAATGTGTGGCACATTATGTAGCGGAAACTAAGGCAACGAAGTTGCGCAGCTGAAGAAATGCATAATGGATGAATGGGGGAAAATTCCACTTGCTAAACTTAACCAACTGATGTCTTCAGTTCCCAAAGACTTAATAAGTGTTATTAAAAGAAAAGGTGATGTTACACAGTGGTAAACAGTCAACTATCCCAACTTTTTTGGAGTGTGTTGCCGTCATCAGATTTGAAATGAGTGTATATTGTCAAAAATAAGTTGAATTCACAGAGTAAAAAAAACTTTTCATGCCAAGACCTGTTTGGTTAGCGAAGTTAGTGTCATATTCATACAGTCGCTGTTGGTCACACAGACACATTAGCTGAATTTTCAGTTGGAAATAATTATCTTGTGATTAGAACAATTTGTCAGAACAAGTTGTGAAACAAAAAGTGCTCACTGGTTGTGCATATATAAACTGATATTTGTAACGAACATGTAATAGATAATTATTTGTATTATTATTTTTAATCAGATACAATTGATGTATGAGAGTGGCTAAATAGTTGCTATTATATAATAAATTGTCAGCTAATGGTGCCAAGTCACCATGATATTTTGTGCAAGTTTGACAATGACAGTGTTGCTCTAAAACAAGTTGTACAATATTGTGCACCTTGTCTAGATCGATCTATCTATCTATCTATATATATATATATATATATATATATATATATATATATATATATATATATATATATATATATATATATATATAAACACACTATATATTATATTATATATATATATATATATATATATATATATATATATATATATATATATATATATATATATATATATATATATATATATATTACACAGTACTGTGCAAAAGTTTTAGGCACCCTGTTTTTTTTAGTACACACCTTGTTGTAGATTTTTTTTATTTTATGACTTCTACATTATTGAGTCAGTACAAAAACATTTTAGATTCCCAAACATTAGTTTTCTAGCACAAAATTAAATGTTACAGAAAAATGTTTGTATGTCATTAAAGAAAGCTGCATATTACATAAGAGACACTTTTCAGACAAAAAAAAAACAAAAACGAATGAAGGCTGCTGGATTTTGCTGCAAAAATAATAAGCAACAGCAGCAGTCAAACTCTCCAGAAGAACTGTGGCTGGTTCTGCAAGATGCTCAATAAAACTTGCAGCTCATTTCCTTATAAAACGGCACTAATTGTACCGGAGACTACTGTTTTAATTTAAAAAATTTTGTCACACCCAATATTGACTTTGTTTCATTTACTACAGTTTACTGCTCTTGACTGAAGTGTTTAAGTATATCTGTCGTATGTTTTGCATAAAACATTTTTTCCTGGCCCAATAGGTGACCTTAAACTTCCATATTATGTGAGTTTCGTAATTTTACTGAATGTTCTATGTTTATCCATCTAGCACCCCAGTATTGGTTCTCAGGCTACACAGGACTCTGGCCTAGGTTCTCAGTATGTCCCATCACCTGACAGAGGCAAACATATTAGAAGCCAGCAGCACAAAGAGAGAAGACCCTCCTCCAGCTCAGGATACTGGGTTTATTCCCCCCACCCACATGACCAACGCACTTATGGGAAAAGAGGTGACTAGTGTTGGCTGTGGACAGGAATTTACTGCTTCTGATATGTTCTCCAGAAAAAAAAATTCTCTTATCTCCCATCCCTATAGAGTCTTCATACAGAAACAGCGATGGTGAGAGTGACGAGAATGGTGTTGGAGAAACTAATTTCACCCCCCCACCTGGCTCAATTATCTACACCATGCCCCCTGATGGCATCCATCTTCCCCCAGGCATGGTTATCTATGCCCCTCCTGTACCAGGCCTGGCCATAGGCCCTGGTGCAGTGTTTTATGGCCCTCCACCTGAAGGGCTCAGGCTGGTTTATGGTCCTCCTCCCAGTGGTCTACATATCCCTCTAATTCCTAATGGCACTCTACACTGCAATGTGCCTGGCCATCAGGATATGGTGAGACACAGTGCATGTTAGGGCCTTATAGATATATCCGGTGGCTATAAAATTGGTTATATATTATTAAGTTTAAATAATCGGTTTAATATACAGGTTCATACACTATCTATCTATCTGTATATCTATCTATCTATCTATCTATCTATCTATATATATATATATATATATTCACACTGTTGTCTGACACTACAGAATTTTTAGCTTCTTAAATTTAGTATCTGTATTGGTGACAAAAAATTTATATATGTTAGATGCACAATTAATCATGTGAACGAACAGTTAGTCATGTGATACTGGTCATGGATGGCTGAATGCTGTGTTCTTGAGTCTGGTGGTAATGTGTTTGACTTTTTGTTCTTCAGACACACTGTTCAAGAGTGGCAGACCATTCTTTAAGGGGGCAGCAGTCCGATAGAGTGGAAAGTGAGCGGGAACTGCTCAGGTTGGAGGAGCAGAGATCAGAGTTGCAGATAGAGCTTAAAGAGTTGCGGGAAGCTGTGAGCCGACTTCAGCGCCACAAGTCAGGGAAAATTTACCTGCTTACTACAGTCTATGCAACACTCTCACACCTGCTCTCAGTCTATATGATATTCTCACACCTGCTCTGTCTATATGATATTCTCACACCTGCTGTCAGTCTACATGATATTCTCACACCTGTTGCCAGTCTACGTGATACCTGCTCTCAGTCTACATGATACCTGCTCTCAGTCTACATGATACTCTCACACCTGCTCTCAGTCTACATTATACTCACTTGTTCTACAGAGTGCAAGAACCTGCTTTCAGTCTACATTATACTCACTTGTTCTACAGAGTGCAGGAACCTGCTTTCAGTCTACACCACAGTCTCACACATATCCATGCCTGCTCCCATTCTATGAAATACTCACACAACTTCTCTCGGCCTACACATAAGTCACACACCTTAATTTACAAAATACTCACAAGGTAACAATTGTATATGATAGGATTGCATTTGTAGAATATGTTCAAATTATACAATTTATATTATTTGGTCATGTTATTAAATCACTGTATTGCTGTCAGTTGTTCCAGAAAGATTTGGTCAAAATACTTGTAATACTACAATGATTATTTAATGCTCATTTAAATCAGTTAAGCTAGACATGATTAATAAAAGCAGTGTATTTATGTATGTTTTAGCTATAATCAGGTTTTGGTTGTGTCTGAGGACAGGAGGCTGTTGGAGAGTTCAGTGAACCGTGCAGAAGAGGACTCTGTAAAGGATGAGGTGGAAAGTCTGCAGAGAACTGTTTTCAAATGCAGGACTGAGCTACAAGAGGTAGAGCGCCTGCTGTCAGAGGCTGAAGCGGACTTGAAAGATACCAGAGCAAAGGTCTGCCACAACCATACAGCACAACATTTCAGCATGACAAGTCTTAAAATTGCAAGTATACATTTTTAAATTATTATTTAATTGTCTGTCTCTATATATGTAGACCAAAGACACTCTGCAGCGCTACAGTGAAGCTGAGAGCCAGTTAAAAGAGACAGAATGTGAGCTCGAGGAGATTAAACAGCGAAACCAGGATAGCACCAGACAACTAGTACACACCAAACAACAGCTCCGGTACTACTCTGCCCTAGGGATGTCACAATACCAAAATCTAGTAGTCGGTACCGATACCACCAAAAGTACACAATACTCGATACCAAAGTCGATACCATGGTGTGGTATAAAAATAAAATAAATTAAAAACTCTCGGGCTGAATGGCGAAGCATGGTGCCCATTAGGAGGTAGTTTATAACATCGCAATGCGTTAGTGTCATTAACAAATAACTGGCTATCGCTAACATTACATGGAGCATAACGTTAGCTGGTTTCATGGCCACAATGCAAGATGCCTCAAACAAATATAATATAGGACCGTCTTTCAGGTGCTTCGCCAAATTCCAGGTGTTTCCTCGCTTTGTTTGAAATGAACAATAGCATCTGTTGCACACCGGCTTCAGAGCATCAATTATATGTTTGTTGTCATCCTCGAATGCAAAGTATTTCCATATTCCATACCACATTTCCTCTCAACGAGTCTTGGTACCGTCATTAGAATCGGTACCAACGCTGCTTCAGAAGAACAAGTACCGTCACATTTTAAGAATCTTGGTACCGAAGTATCGGTTCTCGTGACATCCCTACTCTGCCCATATATTCAATCCTGTAACATTTATTTTGCACAATATGATACTCAGGCTTAGCTTAATACTGCTTGGCTTCAAACAGTTATGTCCAACTCTTTTTCACAGGGACCTTCAGGAAGAGGTAAAGGATCAACAAAGACGTAAGCAGGATCAGGAGAACACACTAAAACAGGTGGAAAAAGTGATTGCAGCTCGAGATGCAGAGTTTCAAGAAGTCAACAGAAATCTGAAGAGAGTAACCAATAAGTAAGTGTCCTTCTGGTGTGATATGACAGCTGTACTGAAAAGCTTTTCTTCGTATTTTTTTTAACCACAATCTTGTCTGTGTGGTGTCAAGAATGGAGGACATGCAGAAAGAGCTGAGAGAGAGACAGAGCCAGGAAGCAAATCTTTTTATGGGCTGCAGGAACTCTGAGGATTATCTACACACTCGCAGAACAGAGTTAGAGCATCTAAACACCCAGGTAATGTTAAAAGTGCTGTTAGTAATGTGTAAAAAAAATTAATCTATCAATCAGATCATTTTAAATATACCTTAGTAAAACCAGGATTCAAGGGTGGTGGGTGGGATATGGCAGGTGACCAACTTGTGGAGAAAATGTGGGAAAATCCCCCCCAAAAAGAAATCTAACACCTTCATTAACAGCAGGGGTGCAGTGCATGTTAAATAAGCTTTAACCTTTTCAGCACAGCTCAGGATGATACATTATGCTTACACAAATTGTATTGGACAAATACATCAGCTGCCTTAGCAGGAGTGCCTCCATCAGTGTTAGGAAACATTTCCATTGTGAGGAATCTCTAACTTTAGGATTTCCCTAAATTTTGTTGTGTTATTGTTTTGTTGTGGAGGATTTGGTTTTGTGTTTTCAGATTTTGTTTTGTGCTGTAGTAAAGTTGTAGTGCTCACCCGCCGCCACTGTAGCATACACTAGGAAATCAAGTTTATAAAAAGCAGATGGTTATAATACAGATAATATGCACAATAATGTACTCAATATGTAAACAAGTCACAGGCAGCAAGAATTTGACCTGCTCAATAAAATAAGTCCATTTGATTGATGTTAAATGTGTTTGAGGGAGTTTTACTCGGCACTTAATGCTAAAGTGCGCTACTTCTGGGTTTTGTGCACTGCATTCAGGAAAACTAAGCCCATAGAAAACTATGAAAGTGAAACAAACAAATAAAACCAATAGGTCCGTAACCCCGGTTCTCTATAATGTTATGAGTGCAGAGATTCACCTATGGGAAGGGTATTTGTACCTGACCTCTGCAGAAGCATCCTATTGCACCAAGTCTGGCTTTGACAGACAGGAGCGTGTGTCCAATGGCAGGTAAGGGGAGTGTATAAAGGAACTACAAATGCTCCTCTTCTTCAGTGAGCAAAACATGGACTCAAAGCCTCCAGCCGCGCTCTACAACCACCGAGGGGGTCATAGAACGCCTGCTCACCAGGACGGCTTGGCATGCATTGAGGAGGATGAGGGCATTAAGTGTGATGGACACCCTTTCGCCAGTTGCTGCCCCATGTCAACCAGGAGCTCAGCCTGGTAAGCTGATAGAAGCGAGGAGATGTTGAATGTCCTGACAGCCAAGGCTGAGGCCTTATAAGAGATTTTGTGGATGTACATGGAAAAATGGTACATTTTGCTGGGGATAGTGGGCTTGGGGGCGGTTGCAGGCTGCCTTGGGAGGGGATAAGGTGTCTGGCGATGGAGGGCTCAGTGGAGGGGGGGTCACCCATGCTGAGAGCTGCTTATCTTTAACCTCGAGGAATGTTTCCCCAGCAGTGTTTCATGTGCTTGGCACATGCAAGGAGGACCGGGAGGAGCTGTTTTTTCTGGCCGGGAGGCGTCCCAGCAGTTTCCTGTCATAAACATCCCTCTCTTGGCAGGCAGCACTTTGTAGAGCTGGCCATTCGATATTGAGGCGAGCAGCCACTCGCTCACAAAATTCGAACAGGATGGACCGAGGTATGTCCGTGGGAGCATTAGCCTTGGGCGTAAAAGAAGACCTCTGAACCCTCGAGAAGGCCCACATCGTCCTTGTCGCCGGAGCCGGGGGGCTGGTTAATGAGGGAGGGTTCACCTGGTAAGATCCCCTTGAGGAGAGACGGGTTGCTTTGGTCGGCCCAGCTTGGAGAAGCCATGCCCGGGGAGGTTCCCAGCTGCCGCCAGTGCCGTTTCCCCCGTCAGTGTCGGACTGTTTGAAATTTACGCTATACTTTGCGGCCACTATGAGCCTTCGGCGCCAGAGCATTTTGGGATGCGCTAGGCAGTGGCTACAGTTCTCAGGGAAGTCGATGGCTTCTTCCACGTGTTTCAGGTCCATGCAAGCTATGCAGAAGGGATGAGAATCCTTAGCTGCGATGAGAGTACCGCACTCAGCTGGGCAGGCATGTGACGGTGGAAGCCGAAGCCGGTTTAGAATGCTCCGTGGTGGCACAAAGCTCAATCAAGTCCAAAAGCCGGGCAGCTGTAGGGCAAGGAAAAAAAGACTTAAGCAGAGGTGGGCAGCCTAATGAGTACTGAGAGTATTGGCGGCTTGCAGCAAGTAACACAGATAACCTAGCTAGCAAGACAAACTTCTCCAGCGGAGGCTGATCTGAGGGATATGTCCTTCTGCAGACAAAAAGTGCAAGTCAGCAGACCAGCAAACTGTGTGCACAAAATAAGCTAGAGGTCGCAAGAAGCGAATGTCAACTGAGGAAGAGGAGCATGTGCAGGTCCTTAATGCACTCAGGTAAGCGGCGTGCCCTTACCTGGCATTGGACACACGCCAATGTCAAAATTGTCGTTCTGTCAAAGCCAGATTTAGTGCAATCGGAGGCTTCTTCAGAGGTCAGGTACAGATGCCCTTTCCCATAGGTGGATCTTGAGTACACGATAATGAAAGAGAACCCTAATAAATAACAGCCTTTAGAGGTGTGTAGCAGTTATGCATCAATTGTGTAGTGACTAATATATTGTAGGATGCAATTGATGAGTGTGTGTGTGTGTCAGAAAGTAGCACAAGACACTGGAAACATGAAAGAAGTCATGACATATTACTCTCATCTGTGGCTTGAACATTTTTTGTAATGTTCACTAGTAATGGATCATTGACAGAAATTATCAAAATAGAGACTAATACAAATTTTTTTTCTTATATTTTGTTATAAGGTTACTCATACTAAATCAGTGTGACATTGCACTTATTTATCTAAGTTGTTTTGTGCGTGTCTGTTTGTAGGTGCTCCAGCAGAAGGAACAGCTGTCTTTGTTGGGGCGGAAGCTAGAGCAGTGGCGGGAAGAGGAGGACATTGTGAGGACGAATGTGGAAAAGCACAGGCAGAGCCTGGTGGAGGTGCTGAGGCAGGGAGAAGTCGACGCACACAGTCTGCAGCAACACATTAAGGTTCACAGTTTTAACAATTGTAATAGCCACCAAGTAGATTTGGTGCAAATTATATGTTATGAGAATATATTCCAGCATTTTTAAACCACATCTCTGTCTACTGGGACTGCAGCATATGACTGATGAATTTCCTTGTGCTAAGAAAAGAACCGATAACCTGTTGCTTAGAACTCCTTTAGAATGAAAGTTTAAGCATAGCCGTTGAATTCCATTAATACATATTTCAAATATGCAACTATAACATTCAAAACTATAAGATTTAGACTAATAATAATAAATCTCTTCGAATGTGACGGACATGAGGCTGTCTTACCAAACCTGCTGTAGTTATGTACAACTTTTTCACACTGACACAATGCAAAGTGATTCCAGTCACTTACACTTTCTGCAAGTATTTGTGGTATTCATGTATTTCCTTGTTTACATGTCTACATTAGTAACACATTAACAACAATTTTCTTCCTCTGAAAAAGTAGTCCAGTCTCTGAAAGGACATGGTATGGATTTAAATCTTGATTTACAAATACCATTGACTCAATCAGTGCATGAATGTGGATATGCATTGCACTTGTTGGATAAACGTTTTTTGGCTGCATCACACAAGTATCTTTAGACTTGCATGTGCGAATTTTGATTATAGAGTTTTCTGTATTTTCTCAATGCAGAAACTTTATCGTCCTAACGTAAATGTACATGTGTGTGTAGGAACTGCGTGTGGATGTGCAGTCTCTAGCTGTGCAGAAGGGGGAACTGGATTCCCAGCTCTCAGAGAGGAGACGGAGACTGGCTAAGTATAAAAAGGAGGAGAAGAAAGTTCAAGAGAAAGTGCAGAACCAGCGTGCATTCATCAACAAGCACAAAGCAGGTGAATTCTAAGCACTTTTGAATATTAACAGACATACAGTCAGGGTCTAGTGTACTATTCCTGAATAGCAGTTCAGCGCAATACATTAATTCAGTTAGATTTTATTTGTATAGCATTTTTAACAATGGACATTGTCACAAAGCAACTTTACAGAAATGTATAAATTCAGGATATAAATTTTAACTTTATAAAATTATCCCTAATGAGCAAGCCAGAGGCGACAGTGGCAAGGGAAAAACTCCCTGAGACGACATGAGAAAGAAACCTTGAGATGAGCCGGACTCAAAAGGGAACCCTTCCTCGTCTGGGGGACACCGGATAGTGCGATTATAAATAATTCCCTTCTATAACCATTTACTACCTGGTCAAAAGTGCATGTAACCAGAAATTGTGTAACCAGGAAATTCATAATCAGGAAACTTGAATACAGAACTCTTCATGTCAGTTGCAGTCCTAAGGCTATCATAGCAATTGTAGCCTAAGTTTTTGTCGCAAAACTGTTCATATCACGTTAGTTGTTTGGGTGGACACATCAGTAGCCCCAGACACCCACAACAAGCAGATCTTGTGACTGGGCAATTAGTTTTATATTTGTAGTTACCCTAGGGACAACGGCCAGAAAAAAAAATGGTTTTCCACAAAAGTTTATTTTGTATATATATATAAACTTCTTGCACTAAACCGTGGTGTGACACACCTTTGTCACGTAAAGGAGGCACAGACAGAAGCAAGTACAGGTTAGGTATTTTAATCCAAAAACAACAAGTTCAAAGAGTAATGTAAAATTCCACAACGTTAAACAGGCAGAGGTCAGGCAATCAGGCAGACAAAACAAGGCTAGGCAGAGATACAAAGTCAACACCAGGAAATCAAACTGGAATCTGGAATGGGATGTTAAAAAACAAAAGCAAATATGAGTGCGATGGTCAGCTATCCACATACTTTTGGACATATAGGGTATTTTCCACTGTGTAGGGCTGTCAAATCTGAATTATTATAAAGAATTGCAATAATGACTTGCATTTTAGATTCAGCCACAGGAAAAGAGTGGCTCCGATAAGTGCCTGCTGAAATTGTTGCATTTTGTTTTGCTTTACTTAATATTTAGTTTATGTAATATTCAGAATAAAATGTGCCCTGAGTGGTATGTATTTATTCAGAGCTCTTTTCCTACTACAATGGATTCAGACTTTCATTAGACAACTAAATGTAGAACATTTTAATGGATTTTTTTTTTGCCTTTAATTAAATGAATAATATGACAATTCTAAATGTTTTTGGCCAGGGAAATGCGGCAATAAGGTTATGTGGATCTGAGTTCTGACACAACGGCTGTGGCAGTTAGGAAACTATTTTCAAGAGCTTGTGTTTGCTCTGTATGTGTAGAGCTGAAGCATGTCCTGGACATGATCCAATTGGAGAATGTAGAGCTAGAGAGAGTGAAGGTTCAGCACAACCAGAAACTGGACCAGCTGGAGAAGAGCCAGGAGACTTTGCTACAGGTGAGACCTAGGTCATTTAATGCCAGAATTTCTTATTCTTGTTATACCTGATTTGCTGCCATTGCTCAGCACACTAAAAACATTCAGTTCTATTGTTCTGCTATAAAAATAGAATTATTCTTCCATCATTTAGTTTGCTAGAAACTAATAAATGCTAATTAATGTATTAGATTTAAAAAATAGATATTTTTCATGTTGTGAACTGTTATGGTAGAATTGGTATGTTGTGCCTTGCAGATGCGTCTGGAAGTGCAGGAGGTGGAGAAGGAGCTGCAGGAGCAGCAGGCTGAGCAGGAGAGGCACAGAAGGCTGCAGGAGCAGGATATCCTCACATTGAAAGAGCAGACTAATGCCGCAGCCATAGAGAGGAGCAGCCTGCTAGAGCAGTGCACCAGCCTGGAGGCCCGCCGCTCACATGCTCAGAGGTAAGAGCTCCAAGTTACAGTTACCTGTTCTGTTTATTTGTAGTGATACTGCTGCATTTACACTTCTTTAAAAGTCTTTAAGGTTTATGATAAACAGCTGTGTTGACTTTGTGAGCTGTATTAAAGTGGCTTTAACCAGTGCTATCTGATGTGGCAGATGTCAGGAAACTGCAGAGGAGGGGGTGCGGAAAACAGAGGCAGAGTTGCTGAAACTGCAGGCAGAGCTGGCCAGGCTGAAGCAGGAGCACAGACATGCCCAGAGTATTCGAGAAGACCTCACCAGAGATGCTGCCACAACCCAGAAACAACTAGAAGGTTTGAGCCGTATTAAGATATGACATTCATATGAGCGGTCTGAACTGAGATGTTTTTGTGCATAATTACTGGTTAACAGAAGCTGCAGTTAATTGATAATAAATTTGTTTGGCACAGGTCAGTTTTTCCATGTTTGATCTCTGTATGATACTTTAGTGGTCATATATGAATGAGCTTCACTAATGTGGGTGGAATGGGTCAAAAATGCACCTGTTATATAACCCCACTTCAACATAAATAGGCTAGTTCATCCAAATAGGAAGTAAATGTAGCAGACTTCATTATTTTATCAGTAACAAATAAGAACAAATGTGTCTACTAAAGGCCAGTTTACAATTGAAATCTTTTATGGTGCACCTTCTAGTCATGCGTTTTAACAAGCATTTAAATCAGCACCAGCTGTGAGATGTGCTATTAAAATACTAATTCTACCAGTAAAATTGATTTTAAATCTGTAACCTTGGTTCTTAAATGGAAAAGGAGCAGCTGGTTTTATTTGTCAGTAGTACCCTTGATATTTGGCATATGTTAATGTGATGTGTGGTTAATTTGTTGTTGTTTTTTTTGCTCCCTATAGAGAAATCTAAGGATCTGAATAAACTAAAGGAAGATGTTGCACACTCAACAATTCAGCTAGAGAAAATTAGAAAGGTGTGTATAAAATCCACCTGTGTGTTTAACCTGAGTTTAAACTGCTAAAGAAGTTCTAGAGCATCTTTCATCCTGACTACCGTGGACATGAATTTCAACATGTTTTCATGTAATAAGAAACTCACATATAGTGGCAGTCTAAAACATACATACACTCAGAGTCTTAGAATGAGAGAAATGGCAGTACTGTAGCTATAATTTTGTAACGTAAAGTGGTTACTTTCCTTGAGGTTTTGCTGTATTTATTGGTTGATAATGTATAGCCACAGATTTTACCCTCAGGAAACGGTGCTCTATCCCTGATGATAAAAATGCATTTAGCGTTGCTTTTCTGTGCACAGGAGGTAGAAGATGCTCGGCAAGAGCAGGATGACTTTATGAAGCAGCAGCAGCACCAGAAGGCTGTGATGCAGGACAAAATCCAGAGGAGACAACAGAGAATAGACAAACTGGAGCAGCAGCTGAAGGAGATTGAGGCATCTGTGGAAAAGAAAGAGATGCAATTTGAGCGACAGGAGGAGGTAAAGTAGCTTTTTGTGCTGTTTGATCAAATAGCTGTTGATTAATTTATGCTGTAAATATTTCTAGGGTATACAATTAAATATGGACATAAATGAATACATGAAACAGGAGTGTGCAGGATATTTGTTTAGTCTTGTCATGTGAATCACTAACAGAATAATGAAATTTTATGTTTTAGTAATTGAAAGTAGGAACAGAACTATCTGTGTTCTGAATAAATGTGATTCTGTTTCACCCCTCAACCTGCCTGAGAGTCACATTGATTCCTAGCTACCACTGTCATTTGTTCTTCTCGCCTCATATACTTATTTCAACATAACTTGTTCAGTTGCCAGATTAGACTTTAACTTAGTTGAATCTGACCCAAATGACAGCCTAAACAGCTCACTAGTTATAAATGCCTGTTATGACTGATAATCATAACAAGAAGCCCAGGAAGTAATCTGAGACACTTTCTTTGTGAGTGCACCACCTGATGGCAGACATGGATTGATTAAAAATCAGCCAATCAGAATCTGATCCCATGCAACCCAGAGGCTTGTGGTCTTCAATTTATAGCCCAATGACTGATGTTCCTCCACCTTCCTCATGCACACAGCATGGCTAGAGTAACAACAGTGAAGCTATAGAATCCTACCCATGCTGCCTCCTGATGTTGCAGACAGTTTTATGCTTGGCAATCAAATTCATCCTGGACTCTATGTCCTCCTTTTGAGGATGAAGGGACTTTTGACAGCAGATGTGGTAATTCCCTTGGACTTGCTGGAACTAACAGCTCTTCAGAAGGGGTCAGCAAACAGCTGGACCCCAAATGTCACAAACTGTATTATAGGTGGGATCATCCATGGTTAGCCTCACTGGTGTTACTGGGAGTGGATGTACTGGCCCACGACTGGCCTCGCCTTATACTATACTCCTCTTCTTCCCACATTGCACAGAACTCAGCAGCTAGGCATAGGATGGTTGGCAACACTTCTGGTTTCCACTCTTAAATGAAAAGGTTTGGCCTTCCAATCAGGTCACCTGTGCCTATAGATTTGGTCTCTCACAATGAACTGAAGCCTGTGACTTCTAAATTGGTCTACAAATGTTATTCATTTTGACTGGATCCTGTGCACCGCACAATTACATTTTTCTTCAGGGTCTACTAGACAATGGAAAGTGCTCATGTATCTTTTTGCTAGCAAGCACTTTAGTAAAAATAAGAGTGGGAGAACCAAAAGTTCTGTTTATAAGCTGACCTTACATGTGTTGGTGGCTCTGGGATGACCTTGTGGTTGAACCCTGGATTTTATGTCCAATGTCCTTTCACCCAGTTTTAAAACTCAATCAACTGATCTTATAGCATTTCATTAAGGCAAGCGGGGTGTTCCTTGTTGTATCTGGCATAAACATCTGACCCTCAGCCCAACTGTTCATCTGTCACAGAAGACAGATATAAGGGGCTCCCTTGTCTAAGCACAGACTGACCCATTGAGTGGTGGACCTATAGACCTATGGCCTATAGACACCCCCAACTGTGACACGCCACTGTACAAGGAACAGCTCCTCCTTATGGGCATTAGTTAATAGCATGCTTCTCCAGGAAATTTCTCCAGCTTCTGCAAAGTTAACCTTTCCTAGTGGCATGAATGCAGCCATCATCTCAGAACACATTTCTTGTAAAGTGTGTTGGTTTCTCATGACACTGGGGCATATACATTATCCAGGTGATTCTGCCTCGGACTGTCATGAGAGGTGAAATAGAACCACAGTTACATACATATTGAATATTCTGTGATATATGTTTCAAAGAAAGTTTTATAGGTGCAGTCACCTTTTCCTTTAAACTATTTTTGTTTTTAGCGCCTGATGATCCAACAGCAGCAGAGTTTAGAGTTGGAGGAGCTACAGAGACAGCAACAGAAGAAGTTGCAGTCCCAGCTGCAGGCACTAGAGGAAGCTCTGTCAAAGCGAGTGGAGAAGATGGAGCAGGTCACAGTTGCTGTGGAGGTGCTGGAAGAGCAGCGACGCTTCTTGTTGGCAGATCAGCAGCAGTGTGCTTTACTGCAGGACAGAGTAGCACAGCTGGGTGAGTTTAGACCCCCATCCAGATGTTTTTACGTTGCGTTCATACTGAAATATCGGACCTTACTGACTTGTTTGAGCTCTGGGCATGCAGGTTTTCAAACACAGTTAGTGTTTATACTGTATTTAGATGTATTTCACTCTAGTGGTGAAAACAGGGATGTGTTTGTTTGTAGAGCAAGACCTGGCTGAGAGTGAGGCTAGGCTATGTGCCAGCACAGAGGAGCAAAGAGAAGCAAAGGAGGAACTTGAGACATGCCGCTCTGACATCCAGATTCTTCAAGGAACTCTAACCAGCGAGAGGGAGCATGCAGAGGCCCTGATAAGCCGCAGTCTAACTGACACTCAGCAGGCTGAGGTGAGAGCTATTTCCTTGCCACAAAATGGTTTAAAATAGTATATTCTATAAGAATACCTGAAGCTGTGTATAGGACTGTTCTTTTAATCCCACTCTTGTTTACTCCTGCTTAACCCCTGACTGTGGCCACCTGCACCTGCAGACTCTGCTTATTAGATCGATGTCCCAGGAACAAGTGGTTGAATGTTTGTTGGATATAAGGTGGAATCATCATAGTAACCAGTAGATGAACTTATTAAAATCTGCATTTGCTCCAAGCAGGATCTGTATCAGTATCAACAATCAAGAGAGAATGCCACCAGAGTAAATACAGAGGGTTTATCATAAGAAGAAATCCATTGTTACACCTCAAATACAGATTAGCGTTTGCCAAAAACATATTTAAAAGATGAGAAGAGTATGGTGAAGGGAAGAACTGCTCATGAACTGAAGTATACCA
Organism: Ictalurus punctatus; assembly: GCF_001660625.3. Lineage (NCBI taxonomy): Eukaryota > Metazoa > Chordata > Actinopteri > Siluriformes > Ictaluridae > Ictalurus > Ictalurus punctatus. Next base: position 9,020,612 of record NC_030437.2, read on the forward strand.
TCTCATCTTATATTGTGGGCATGTGTGGCTGCCCGTGGAACTGGTTCCTTTGTATTTATTAATGATGTGACTGCTGACAAAAGCGGAGAGATGAATTCTGAAGTGTATAGGGCTGTATTATCTGCTAACTTTCAGCCAAATGCTTAAAAACTCATTGGACGGTGCTTCACACTGCAGATGGACAATGACCCGATGCAACCAAGTATTAAAAAGGACTATTTAATTTGTGATTGTTAGTTTGTCAAATTATTTTTGGTCCCATAAAAGTTGGAACCACATATAAAAAGTGCTGTAATTCCTACATTCACCTTATTTGGATGTGAATTTCCTCTAATTAAAGCTCAAAGACTGAGCTCATATTCATTATTTAATGGCAGACAGCTAAAATAAAGACTTTTTCAACGTCCACATATTTATGGACCTGTTACCTAAATGTTTGTTTAGTGTGTTAATAGAATTAGTGGTTAATGACATTTATTCGTGACTTGCAACACTGGAAGTAGTCAGATAAATTCAGTCAGTATAGACTGTTAATTATGAAAGAATTCTGTTTTCTGTACTTGTGTCCTCAGCTATGGAGTTGGGGAGAGGGGGAGAGTGACATGCAAGAGATTAAGGACACTGTGCGTTCCCTGAGGGCTGAAGTCCAGGCAGAACTGGACAGTGGTTTGAAAGAGCTGGAGTTGCAGCCCATGACCACTTCAGACATGGACAATGATGAGGAGAACCACACATCAGCTACACTGAGTATGGGAAAAGCAGCCTACAGCACCAGAGTACGGACTGAGATTTACACAGAACAACACTTAATTAAGTAGAATAAAATGAATGACAGCGTAAAATGGTGATGACTGAATGATTCCTGTCTGCAGGATGAGCAGTGGCGAGGAGAAGTGCTGAGAGAGAAGCTGAAGCAACATGAAGATAATCTGAAGGTACCGTGGGATATTCTGAAAGTGTCATTTAGCCATTATTGTGAAAATATGACTTTATCATTAATTTTACATGAATATTTAGACTTTTCTATTGAATGAACAAATAATCTTATGTGGTTTGCTTTTCACACACTCCTCCACCGTAGGCACAGCTTCGCAGATCCATGTTCTCTCAGCAGGAGGCACTGAGTCTGCGCAGGCAGCAGACCGAGGGAAGCATCCAGGGCCTGCGCAGACGAGTCGACCAGCTGGACCAGCTACTGACCAAGTCTGGCCATGATTTCCCTTACCTGAGTGACTCCAAATATGTGTGTGTAAGTGAAAGCTGGAGATATGGAATCTTCCCGAATCCAGGCACTTTCTATTCTGCTGATAAAAAGTGAAAAGAAAAAGTATGTGGTCTGTCTTGCTCGTCAGCTTAAAAGTCATTATAAATATTTGTAACACTCAGTAAGGGTAATGATGAAAAAGTGTAAGATGTAATGCTTTGATTAAAATTTTCGCAGTCAGACACTGAGAGGTGGTGGCAGGAGAGGGACAGACAGCGCTCCTTAAGTCCGATTAGGCTGGACCCCACCATTCCTGAGAAAGACCAAACACACATGCTGAGCCAAGTGCATTAAAGCCAAAACCTTCACTCTGGTTGGTACTGAAGCCAAGTCCCTGCGTGAAGGAGATTCCCAGCTGTCAGCCTACAGAAATGATGTTGTGTCTAGGCGCGTCTGTGAGTACATGAGGAGGGTAAATCTGAAGGTGCAAATATTCTGGATTTATTTAGGTTTACTACCTCAGAGCCAAAAACAGTCATTGTTCCTTTTTTTGCTTGAGTGTGAAGTTTATACGATTTTGTAAATAATTTTTTTTTTTAATCATTTTTGATAAAACAATGTGCCTCATACACAGTGATGTGAAAAAGTATTTGCCCCATCCTGATTTCTTCTGTTTTTGTGTATATCTCATACTAAATAGTTTTAAATCTTCAAACGAAATACAACATAAAACAAAGGCAACCTGAGTAAACACACAATACAGTTTTTATTTATTTATTTTTGTTGTTGAAGCAAAAAAAATCCAACACCTATCACTCATGCGAAAACTTTGCCCCTTTAAACTTAAAATCTGGTTGTGCCACCTTTAGCAGCAATAACTGCAACCAAACGCTTTCGATAACTGGAGATCAGTCTTTCACAGTGCTGTGATGGAATTTTGGCACACTATACTTTGCAGAACCGCTTTAGTTTGGGTCCTGCCTCCGCCTCTCACCTGGTTCAAGTCAGGACTTTGATTAGGCCACTCCAAAACTTTAATTTAGCTTTTTTTTAAGCATTAAGAGATGGATTTACTCCTAAGCTTTGGAGCATTGTCTTGCAGTTGAGTTTTTGAACTGACTGAAGACCGAACATTCTCCTTTAGGATTTTCAGATAGAGAGCAGAATTCATGTTTCCCTCAATTATTACAAGTTGCCCAGGCCCTGAAGCAGCAAAGCATCCCCACGCCATCACACTCCCACCACCATGCTTAATCGTAGGTATGATGTTCTTTTTGTGGAATTCTGTGTTTGGTTTACTCCAGATGTAACTGGACCCCTGTCTTCCAAACAGTTCCACTTTCCAATCATCAATCCACAGAACAATCAATCCATTCTCCCAAAAGGTTTGAGGATCATCAAGGTGTGTTTTGGCAAAATTCAGATGAGCCTTAATGTTGTTCTGGGTTAGCAGTGGTTTTCACCTCACCACTCTTTCATGGATGCCATTTTTGCCCAGTGTCTCTCTGATAGTGGAGTCATGAACAGTGAGATGCAAGAGAGGCCTGTAGTTCCTTTGACGTTGTCCTTGACTCTTTTGTGACTTGCTGGATGAGTCGTCACTGTCCGCTTGGAGGAATTTTGGAAGGCCACTTCTGAGAAGGTTCACTACTATCCTGAATTTTTCCATTTGGAGATAACGGCTCTCACTGTGGTTCTTCGGAGTTCTAGAGGACCTTTTTTTCAACTTTGGCATAATGTGTTACCGTGTAAGACCTTTTTACTAACTTCCTGCTGTTGACAAAAGTTCTATTTAAGTGTTGATGTGATAGAACAGGGTTTGCAGTAATCAGGCCTGGTTGTGTCTTGTCCAGCTGAACCCCATTCTGAATGCAATTTCATAGATTTGGGGAATTAGTAACTACAGGGGCAAATAAATTTTCACACAGGCCCAGTAGGTATTGGATCACTTATACTTCAATAACTAGCATTATCACTTAAAAACTTTATTTTGTGTTTGCTCTGGTTGCCTTTGTTTTATTTTTGATTTTGTTTTAATTTCTGAAGCTATTTAGTATGAGACATACACAAAAACAGAAGAAATCAGGATGGGGCAAATACTTTTTCACAGCACTGTATCACTGTGGTATATGCGAATGGATTGAATCTATAATGTACATTCAGTATTGAGCCATGACTGGAGATGTAATGCCTTTTTACTATTTCATACACGCCTATGAAAGTCCACTCCTTTTACCACACAGTAAAATATTTATTACAGCACTTAATTTTATATGCATAATTGTTACTTAAATGACACGTGTGCAATAAAATATTGGTTATTTAAATTAATTAAACGTCCTCTCATTGTTCTTTCTAGTTCAGTTAGTTAGCACGAGTTCTAAATCATACTGCCAAGATGATTAAATATTACAGCTTTGTTTATTTATTTAATTACAAACGTTAAGAAGAAGATGTCTGAGGAGATTGTTATATAGTGTTGAAGGAAGAAAGACAGACCAAGTCTGAATATATACCTGGTGAATAAGCTGAATATCCTCCCAATAAATGGCAGCAATTAATATCTGTTCATGTCAACAAATTCTTAAGACTCAAAAACATGAGCCTAAAGACAGCAGTAACTCTTCTTTCTAGTCAAATATGACAATATGGAGGAATGCTTATTGCGTAGTGGTCAGAAAACACATTGCACGGTCTTTCTGGATGCTGGAGAGACATATATATTTCATCCTTGTGGTGGCACACATGTCTGATGTACCACTTCCCTGAGTAGAGCTGACGTTAAAGTTTAGTATCCCATACTGTCTGTGTACCTTATTCTCTCAGTCATGGAGAAAAACAATCAATCAATCAATCAATCAATGAAAACCATCTTGGAAATAAAAGACTCGGAACTGATTTGTAGATGTTTACAAATTCCAACATGTTTTTGATGAATATTGAGGGTGAAATTCTCATGGGCATTTTATGGCATCAGTGTTGTGATAAGGAAACAACTTGAAAATGTCTGCGTGTAGAAGTCCAGACTTAAGGATCTCAACCAATGAGGGTGTGGTTCCAGGAAAATAATAATAATAAAAAAATCACATCCCAAAAGTCTTTAGTTCTCTTATACAGAAATAATCTTATAATGAAATAATGTCTTTTTATTAAATTTAAAAGAACCTTCATTAAAGCAACTAAAACACTCACCAGCCTCTGTTTTTCTACCTTGAAGACAAAAAAATGTAGCTTGTAATATAACTGAGAAACTCCTCCATTCTGGAGATTCTCCTGTGTTGGAAATCTGGTTTTTAAAATGCTGGCACAGGAGACTCCTTACATAAATTTTAACTAGATGTTTCCTCGCTGATTGCATAACCGGATCCATGGTAGTATTTTTTTGTAAATAATAATAATAATCGATTTTTAAATAGCCTTAGATTATTTTGAGTGTCTGCCGTACATGTCACACTGTGAATTCATTTAGAAATAACATTTAAATAAGGGTATTAATATCAACCTGTGCTTTGAATTACAGCTGGCATTATGAGAGCTGCTGTTATTAATCAACAGCTTCTGACCAAACAGGTAAAAGAATTTAACAGCACTGTAGTATAATGAACTACGATGCATTTATTGAGCATTAATAATAGTAATAATAATAGAGGGCTCCTACACCATGGCTTTAAATGGTAAATGGGCTGTACTTACATAGTGCCTTTTAACCTCAGTGCTTCTACAAAGCGCTTTACAGTCTCTGTCTCTCTCTCACACACCCCCAGTGGTGGCAGGCTCGCACCTTGCCTGCCATCAGGAGCAACTTAGGGTTCAGTGTCTTGCCCAAGGACACTTCAGCATGTGGGCTGGGGAGTCAACCGCCAACTGAAAACCTATGGGAGATTTTAGAGTGACATGTTAGAAAGCATTCTCCATCATCATTGGACATCGTTTAGAAGAAAGTGTTCATTCCTTTAGTACAGATTCACTTGCATGTAGCGACATGAATAATACACATTTATGCTAAGGCATACTGAAGCTCATGGTGGGTCGACTCCCCCCACACTCCACGTTGGGTTTTTCTGTATAGACTGAACATAAGCTTTGGTTTTTTTTTCCATAATGGAAATATTCGCATCAAAAAGACAACACATTCCATGCATCAATAATTAAACACAGAAGCCATTAACAGTTTTTACAACTTTTTTAATGTTTTTATTCTTTTTTTTTTTTTATTCATTTATATTATCTACAAAGTAAAATTTTATTTAACTTAGCAGTCTTATGACAGTCAAATGTAATTGGGGCCCATTCAGTTTGATTAATAAATAATTATTCATTTTTGCCAAACATTTTAAATCACTGGAAGTTTTTTTTGTTTTGTTTAATTTGGTTAGAGTGATTTTTGTTTCGTATGTTTTTCTTTACCCCAAGTTCTTGAACATGGCAATAGCAGCAGCATTTAACAGTAAAGTTAATACCGTCAATTCACTGGAAGAATTTGTTACTTACGAAGGTGCAAACAAAATGCAAGTTCCAGTTTCTTGACATTCAGTTTCTCACTCATGGCGTCTAAAACAGTCCCCTCATGTTAAAACTCGTGTTAAAAAACATCTGTTCACCGCAACTTTGCTCATTAGCATTAATTTCTGATAGATTAGCAAAAGTGCAGTGCAGCATGATAGACGGTTTAGTGGCCATTTCACTGGGCATGTAGAGTAGGAGCAGGTGAAGGATCGGTCAGCCAGTAGCTCATGAAGTTTGAAGAGCACGTCACTGGAGTCAGCTGAAAACAGCCGATCTTCATCTTCTAAAGCTGCTGCTGATGGTGAGGTTGTACTGAGAAAAAAAAAAAAAATACAATGTTAAAATTATATTTTCATATAGGCCGAGTACAGAGACACCACGTCTGCTCTGGAAAATTGGGACGCTAATTTGGATACGCAATTTACATTTAACTGCACACCATCTTCAGGAAATCACCTTTTTTTTTTTTTTTTTCTTTTTTTTTTAAATGCTAATGTTCGTAGTGTTTAGTCCTGCTGAGAAAGTTGACTGTATACCTGAAGGATGTGCCATGTAGGAGAAATGTGTGGTTGAGGAGACAGGGATTGGATTGAGTGTGTTCTGGGGTAAAGGTGGCTGTGGACCTGCTTGTGTAGCCATCAGCATCACAGGGTGAGACGGAGTGCCATGATGTTGAGGCACGTGCATCCCTGACTGCATGTGTGCCTGCAATGTTAACGGACAAAGAAAGGGGGTTAGATCACTTTTTACGCACATTCCTTTTTAAAAAAAAAAATTAATAAAATAAAAAAAAATCTCTTTTGATGTTTAACTCATTGCAGCCATTTAGAAGAATGTTCAAGTGCCCTTTGTTTGATATGCTGCGAAAACCCATCTGGTGAACAACTAAAACTGATGAAAAATAAGGTTGTGACCAAAACTGAGTTTTTTCTGTGGGTAACACACTCTTATGTGTGCACTTAAAACCACAAGTATGTTTCACCAAAACTACACGGAGATGTTTTCATTTACTTTCTAACCCTGCCCGTCTGACCACGCTGTGGAAGGAGCCACAAACACAGCAGTAACTGCAGGCAGTCTGTGTAAAGATGTCTAAAAGCTGATCGAGTTCCTGGTTAGCTATGGCCATAGTGAAATGGGCAGAAGTCTAATCAATTCAGTCTGTAATCAGATTCTGGCTGCAATGCTCTTCTGTTACATCATTAAGACAGAAACCCTTAAAGTTTAAAAATGCTGACGTGTCATAATAAATACATGGGAAATTTAGCCAACAGAGCAGAACTGACTGACTTGAGCGATTATTTCCTCACCGATGGAAGAGAGATCAGTAAAGTGAAGAGATGACGATGAGGCTGTTGTTTAAATGCTGATAATTAAATGGACTTATTTCCCCACTGTAAACACATAAATCCTTCCAATTTGGCAGTAATGTTGGTTTTCCTTGAGTTGATGGGGTTTGTAGAGAGGACCTTGTTTTCATAATATCCTGATACGACAGGCTATACACCACAGCAAATTAGACCACTTGGTAAAACAGTTGCCAAAATAACAACCAGGCAAAATCAGAAGAACTGACCTGCTGCATGTGAGCCATGTGGTTGGGATTGTACGAGTGCTGAACCTGCTGAGGGTGGATGTAGACAGCCTGCGGGGATTGAGGAGCCGGACCGGGAGTCATGGAGGGCGGGGTCGGCGTCAAGGCCGAGTACATCTGTTGCTGCGGGGGAGCTGCACTGGCCAGGTGGAGAGACGCCTGGTGCTGTGGGTGCTGGACGGGGCTGGCAGCAGCGTGGCTTGTGCCGGCATGCTGCCCGCTCTGCTGGGCCTGACCCGTGGGCGTGGCTGAGGGCTGTGGGGGTTGAGGGGCATGTGGGTGAAGGGTGGCACCAGGATGTTGGTACTGCTGGGGGATAGGGGCTGAGACTAAACGGCCAACACAAAACACATGCAGTAGTTACTGTGACTGGAAAATCCTCCAGATCAGAAAGTAGGCTTATGCAAAAGTGGTACAATATGTAACAAAAAGCAACCCAGGGAATGTCCGAATATCAGAAAATAGCAGAAAAGGCAAAGATTTAAACAAACATGATGTAAAGCAGGGTAGGGGTGGGTTCTTACCATACATTGTGTGGGTCTGCTCACCATACTGGGTAGCGGAGGAGGAGGCCAGATTGGGCTGGCCATGGCTGGAGGTGATCATCCTTGCACCTCCCTGCATAACAGGACTGAACACATGCTGGGCCTGGAAAGAGAATATTTTTGTTTAACTATTGTACAATACTGGGAATTAATTAACAGCTTCCTGGCTCATAGGAGACTTGAATCAAGTACAGTTCAGTTGAGCAATTTCAGACCTAAACGAGCTATTTGCTTAAACCTAAAAATCAATGAATGAAAGAATATTAACTTTATAACTGAATATAAAGTTTATTTCAGATTGGTGTATGCAATTATTTACAAAACTGGTTAAAACCTATACTACTCCACATACCTGGGACTGGTAGTGGGGCATCTGCTGCATAAGCGTCTGGCTGCTGAACTGCTGAGGGCTGCAGGTGAAATATTGAGTGGAGTAAGCTGGGCTCTGAGCTAAGATTGGGGGACCTGCAGCTGTGGCAGGGTGCATCATGGGTGACGTGCCTGCTGGGTGATGCTGGTCGGGTCTTTGCTGTTGGATATTGGGTACTGGCAGAGAGCATTACAAGGAAAAATAATTCATTTCTTTATTATGTATACTATATACACATGCGTCATTTCGTTCTTACAGATAACCTTATGTATGTGTGACAACTGACTGATTTAATGATTCAATTAATGATAGTCCATTTAGTCTGTGCATCCTTTATCTTTAAAGAACACCGCACATTAATATGTCTATCATTCTGTCAGACACACACATGCAGACACTTCTGTAAAAATGCATGCTCACCTTTACCTGTTCTGTATGGCTTGGTCTGGCTTACAGTCATGTGAGGAACCTGAACATGGTACATAGCAGGAGGCTGAGGGAGGAGGAACAGAAGTTAAACACAGCATAACTTAACCTCCCCTTTGAACAGTACCTAAGGAGCTGTGTGATGGATTTTATTCATGATTGACCTCATATCCTTCAACCAGCAATCTTTCAAAGGGACCAGTGTTCTCTAGTGGAATGATGTCAGAGTTAAACATGGTCCAGTTTTAGGCCGTCTCTGATTTTCACTATACTGTGCCAGACTTCAGTGTGGCCTGGTATAAGTGTCATGGTCCCTCCCTCATGCATTGACAGCCCAAATGACTGATCAGCATTACAGAAATGCACATATGAACATATGCGCCAGTCTCTTGGGATTCCGTACAGTAGGTGGCAATATACACCCAAGTAGTGGCGCAGTTGTGTCATTCATTTGAATAATCTTGTTTGGAAAAGACAAAAATGTTCATCAAGATGCACAGAACAAACTTTCACAATAAAATATTGTATTTAGTCTGAATCTGCTGTTTCACGGACTATGAAAGTATGATGAGTGAACGAAGCACCTCACAAACCACATGACAGCACTTGGGAGCAAAGGGCAGTGGAATGTAAAATAAATGTAATAAAGGAATAATTCCAGTGATGTTTAAGTCACCAACTCTGTTGAATTGATTTATTATTGGCTTGATGTGGGTATGTGTCGTTTATTTAACTTTGTGCAAGTGACAATTGGGTGTCAAATTTATGACCATTTATAATCAGCTAATATGTTTAGCACCATAATATCTGTATCAGTGACCGTTTTCATATCAGTCATTCTATTTACTTCTAGTGAAAGCTTGTTTAGCAGTAAGGTGAAGGAAGTCCAATGAAAGTCTACCATATTTCCTTACACAGATGAAGTGTCTCAGATCCTTTATCGTTTGCACTTGGGCAAAATGCTATGCAGTCAGATGCAGTTTGGCAAAACTGGGCTCGGCCAGGTTCAAACAGTCTTAAAGGCACATTTTAAACTTCTTAAAGATTCATAACTATCATTAGTATTAACTGTTAAAAAAAAAAAAAAAAAAACCACACACAATCTGTTGTGCTCGTTAAAAATTTCCCATGCGCTTTTCTGTTATGGTGCCAGATTGAGTACATAACCAATAAGCTTGTCCTTTCTTATTTAATGATTAATCATGCAAATAAACCTTTAAGACTAATTAAGAAGCAAAAAATCTGAAAAAAAAAGAGCATCACATTTATAACTAAAAATAAAATAAATAATGAACATTAGAAAACTTTAATGGCAAAGAAAAATTATTAGGTTTGTTGTTGTTGCATATCAAAAAATATAGAAAGGAAAAACCTAAACAGGTTTAAGCTTATTAATTATGGGACGAAATGGGCAAACCATTTGCAGGGCACATAAGCAAGCAAGCAAGCAAGCAAGCATCTCATTAAACAATCAACATGTAAAAAAGGAAGAAAGTTTAGAATTGCACAAACCTTCCAGATAATGCTTTTCTAATGGAGAGAGGAAAGAAGGAACAGAAAAAAAAGAACCAGTCTTTAGTTTGATCATCGCATGCCTGATACTAAACCATTTGAAACTACTGCTGTATCATCAGGCTTTCCTTGACAGAGCAACATGACAGGAAACCTTAAACAAAACGGATGAATGCGATGTTTCTACAAACCTACGTGACTGGCAACACCAATCCACACACCAGAATAAAAACTATCACTGAGAAGTTACCAAGAATTTTCAAACTCAAGATACAAAGAAAAATTTGATGTGTGACCTAAAGAAAAAAAAGTAATATCTGTAAGTAAGTAAGCATAGATGAAGCCTAACTAGTGTACACAGTCAGATCTATAAATAGCTGGACACTGACAGAGTTACTATTTTAGCTGACTACAGCAGTATTTTGGAGTTGAAATAAGAGCTCAAAGTGCAGATTTTTAGCTTTTATTTGAGGGTGTAGGAATTACAGCACTTTTACATATGCACTCTGAGCTCATATTCATTAGTTAATTTCAGCTCCTACATAATACTGTGGTAGACTGCTAAAATAACAATAACTGTCAATGTCCAAATATTTATGGACCTGACTGAAGATTATTATTAGCCTATACTTATATGTATATACACTCTTATTGTTTGTAGAAATCTTTATTATCCGATCAGAGTACAAGAAACTGGTTTTCAGCTATGGAATAAAGAGGCAAGGTGGGTTTCAGGAAGCATGCAAAGGAGGCAGCCAGAGAACATAAACCAATTATTGTGTAACAGAGACGGAGACACAACAAAAAGGTATAGTGGGAAAATAAGCGTATTAGTCTGAAAACTGAGGATTACTACACAAACCAAAGAAAAGAATGGAGCACAAAGGCATTCCTGAGCTTATAATGCTGGAATTGTGGAAAATGTTCACCTGCACTCCAGGGCTGACTGGGGTCAGTGGGTACATCTGTGGGAAGCACATTGGCTGGCTGTAAACGGCCGGGGGCTGCTGCACCATGATGGAAGGACTCGGCTGACCCTGGGGTCGCGTCAGAGTCGGAGTAGTGGCTGGTTTGGGCTGAGAAAGAGAAACGTGTATTAAGCGAAGCGTCAGCTGTTATTTATTTATTATTCCAACATTTGTAGCACATTTTCTGTGTGGATCAAGATGACATCTACAGGATGTCCCAAAAGTCTCCATACATTGGGGAAATTAATTTTTTTTTTTTTTTAAAGGGCAGTGGCTACTGATCGAAAGGTCATGAGTTCAAACCCCAGCACCGCCAAACTGCCATGTTGGGCCAAAGCCCATACGCTTCAATTGCTCAGATGTATAAATGGAAGTCGCTCTCTGGATAAGGGCATCTGCCAAATGCCATAAAATGTAAATGCAAAAAATATCTTCCAAAAATTTTCTTACTTAGTTTATATTTATGATTTTTTTTTTTTCCAGATAGCCTTTGACAATATCATTATGCATCGAAATCATTCTCATGGCTGGATTGGGATGCTGTCGCAAGGTTGTGATGGACTTTAATTGGAAACATGGCAAGCACATCACACACGACACTGTTGCCAAACTTATGAACAAATTCACATAGACGAAGTGTTGCGGACCAACCGAGAAGTTGACGTCCACGAACATCCACTGACGAAGGCACAACCGACGTGGTGCTGGCAAACATAGTCCCCTATGTAAGGAAAGTTTTGGAACACCCTGTATTTGCTTTGAAAATGTTTTGGGGGGAAAAAACAAAAACAAAAAGCAAAACCTTGAAAACCTTGTAAGTAATCTTATTTGATTTGTCTGCACTACAATCCAGTCTCAATAATTAATAGTAGCTACTGTTATCTGGAATATCAGATTTATAGGTTTATTAAAAGTAGGTCAGTATAATTTTAAAAAATAAATATTGAAGAATGACAGTGTTGCTATAGGTCAGATACATTATTACATCTTGCCATGAGAATCTATATAGAATGTAATTATTTTTACTAAACTGTAAAAAAACAAAAACAAAACAAAACAAAAAAACCTAATGACAAAAAGTAATGATCTGTTCAGCCCTAAAGTGAAAGCATCATTGCTGCATACTCACTGGAGTGCAGAAAGGTCTGGGGTTGAACTCCTTGGCATTAGGATTGAGAGTTGATTTTCTAACACTCCTGCAAAAAAAAAAAAAAAAAAAATCATATATATCTATATGTATTCATATTATGATATATACAGTGAGAGAAATAAGTATTGGATGCATTAACATTGTTTTCAGTAAATATACTGTGAGGTTATTTCACATGAAATTTTCACCAGACTTTGGTATTAACTCAAGAAATCCAGAAATATAAAGAATTCACAACATTAAAGTCCAAAAATGAAGTTGTGTAATAAAGTAGAATGACACAGTATGACAAAGTATTGAACATCCATCTTCTATACCACTTTATCCTTCAGGGTCACGGGGAACCTGGAGCCTATCCCAGGGAGCATGGGGCACAAGGCGGGGTACACCCTGGACAGGGTGCCAGTCCATCACAGGGCACAATCACATACACATTCATTCATACACTACAGACACTTTGGACATGCCAATCAGCCTACCATGCATGTCTTTGGACTGGGGGAGGAAACCGGAGTAGCCGGAGGAAACCCCCGCAGCACGGGGAGAATATGCAAACTCCACACACACACAGGGCCATGGTGGGAATCGAACCCCCGACCCTGGAGGTGTGAGGTGAACGTGCTATGTTTATGTATATTTATTTAATAAATATAACAAATATTGGAGAAGCCTTTTTATTTGTAATGACAGCTTCAAGACGCTTCCTGTATGAAGAAATTAATGGGCCGCAATATTGAGGTGTGATTTTGGCCCCGTTCTTCTCAACATATTGTCTTTAAATTTAACAATTGGATTTCAGTCAGGTGATTGACTGGGCCATTCTAACACCTTGAGTTTCCTTTGCTGTACGCTTTGGATTGTTGTCCTGCTGGAAGGTCCACCCACGTCTCATCTTCATCCTCGTGAACGGCAGCAGATTCTTCTTAAAAATTTCCCAGTAAAGGGCTCCATTCATCATTCCTTCAATTAGATGAAGTCTGCCAGTACCATGTGATGAAAAACAGTCCCACATCATGATGCTTCCACCTCCAAACTTCACTGTTGGTGTAGTGTTTTAAGGGTGATGTGCAGTGCCATTTCTTCTCCAAACATGGTGTGTAGTCTGACAGCCAAAAAGTAAAATTTTGCTCTCGTCTGACCAGACTACACTCTCCCAGTGTTTCATAGGCTTGTCCAAATGAGTTGTCGCAAACTTTAAACGAGCTTCAACATGCCTTTTCTTTAGTAATGGAGTCTTGCGGGGTGAGCGTGAGCAGTGGAGTGCATTGCCTATTGTTTTCTCTGTGATGAGGATACCTGCTGCCTCCAAGTGTTTCTGGAGCTCTTTCCAAGTGGTTCTTGGCTCTTTGGCTACTCTTCTGACTCCTGAGGAGCTCCTGTGTGTGGGCGGTTGATGATGGAGTGATGTTTCTTCCACTTGTGGATAATGGCCCCAAATGGTGCTTACTGGAGGATTCAGAAGTTTTGAAACACGTCTGTATGCGATTCCATCAATATGTTTTGCAACAATAAGGTTGTGAAGGTCTTGGGAGAGCTCTTTGCTTTTACCCATTATGAGATGTTTCTTGTGGCCTTTCTATAGACCATCAGTTTACTAACCCAGCTATTATTAATATGCACAGATAGGAGGTATAATTACTTTGTAACTACTTATGGATTTCAGCTGGTTCCTTGCCTTAGAGAACTGCTTTTTCTTAGCATGTTCAATACTTTTTTCCTGCGTCATTACACTTTATTTATGGACTTTAATGTTGTGAATTCTTAACATTTGCGGATTTCTTGAGTCAATACTGATGTCCGATGAAAATTTCATGTGAATAGCCTCATTGGAAATATATTTACTGAAAAAAAATGTTGACGAGTCCAATACTTATTTCCCCCCACTATGTTATTTTATTGATATACAGTTATGAGAAATAAACACACCCATGGAAATTGTTGGCTTTTTGACATATTTGGAAAGCAAACATTTAATCATCTTTGAAACAGTGCCTATTAATGAAGTTGATAAACTTGAACAAAACCACATGGAAAACTAGCTTTTTCATCATTTATTCAACAGAAATAGCAATAGAGGTCATATTCTTCTGTGGGAACAGTACAGCCTCAGAATCTAGTATTCATAGTTTTCAGTCACATTACTGGCACAGAGACCTGGAGGACAAAACATCGTTCCACAGTGGCAACCAACACTGGACACTTCATCGAACTGCAGCACAGGCCTGTCAATTTCCCATCTGTTTCAAGCCACAAATATTTTGATCACCTCTCAAAAGAAAAAAAACAAAAAGGTATTTCAACAAACTGCAAGTTTTGGGCATTTGTGATCCATATACAGCACCTGCTGCAGTATTTCAATCACTGAAAACAGCGAAGTCCCTGCCGGAGCTCCACTTTGGTGAGGTTTACATATATCATGTGGAGAATCCACCCCCTTACACTGCTGCCAGGATGAAAGCATACAAAAGTACAGACAGTTAACTGTATTTTCGATCTAGATGGATCAATAATGCTGCCATTTGTCTTGTGAAGGACAAGAAATTCTTCATTGTCAGAGCAAAAGTGAGTGCTAATTAGTTAACGTTAACTTCAGGTTGACTGCAGTCCGCATTCTAGGTCAGTGATATTTTGGTTAGGTTAACAATATCTAATGACATAAATCCAATCAAAACTTTATTTTCAACATTGGGTAAACCACTCCTACTGTTTAAACTGTTTGTGCATCCAAATAAACAACTATCCAGCATTTTGCCTAAGCAAATCCGGTAAAAAATAACTGCCAGGCAGCAGAAGAAAGCCATGTTTTGCCCTTCAGGTGGGCATTCCAATAAAAATGAGACATCAGATGAAAACTATGAATTACTCCCTTCAGCAGAAATAACAACTTGTAGGCATTTTGCATAACTGTCCACCAAGCCTGCTGTAATGTTTAACCACTCTTCCAGGCAATATTCTTTCTGTTGCAAGATGTTTGAGGGTTTTCTCCTTGGTGGATTTGCTAGTGTGCTAAGGATCATTATCCTGTTGAAAGGTCCAATTTTGGTTCAACTTCAACTTTCGGATAGATGGCCTCACATTATCTTCAAGCACTCTTTATGATGCAGAATTCATAGTTGATTCAATGAATGCAAGCTGTCCAGTCCCTGAGGCAGCGAAGCAACCCCCAAACCATAACATTTCCACCATCGTGCTTCACAGTTGGTATGAGGTGCTTCTCCTGAAAAGCTGTCTTTGGTCTGCGCCAAACATGGCTGCTGTTACTGTGGCCAAACAACTTGTTGACCTTTGATTCGTTTGTCAAGAGCACATTATTCCAAAAGGCCTGGTCTTTGCCTATATGCTGATTGGCAAAGTGTAGTCTTGCAAAGGCTTTTTCCTGGCATGCCTCCCACACAGATCATTTGTACAATCTCTTTCTGATCGTACAACACGCACTTTTGCAAGACTTACAAGCAGATCCTGTGATTAAATTTTGGGGTTCTTGGAGACATTATTTTTTTGCATTATTTTCCTTACAGTGGATTTCAAATAATTTGGAGATCCTTCTAAATCCCTTGCCAGACTCAAAAGCATCCACAACCTTTTTTTCTGAAGGCCTTACAGATCTCTCTAGATATTGGCATGATGACACCACACGCCTCAATAGCAAAGCGAACACCAGACACTAGATTTGAGAGGGTTATAAAGAAGACCAGTTCCACCTGCACTCCCTAATCAGGATCCATCACTGGCACCCAATCTTGAACACCTGGTTCAAATTTTAAGGATTTGAAGGTGTGATAAATGTAGGGGTGTACTTACTTTTTCCACGTGACAATTTTTGTGTTCATTTATACTGTGAAAATTACTACAAAATGTCAATTTTGTGTGTCATTTGATAGTGTATCAACTTTATCAATAGGCACCGTTTCAAAGAGGATCAAATATTTGCTTGTCCAAATATGTCAAAAAACCAACAATTTCCAAGGGTGTATTTATTTTTTCACATGACTGTACATACAACCAACAGTCATAAACTTGCTTTACAAAGGGGGCGGCTCCCTACTGCTGAGTGTTACATGATTCCATGGCACACAGAGTTCCTAGTGTCAAAGCGCTCATGAACACACTAACACAAGCTTCATATACACTGGAGGGACACTATGCTAGTCTTCATTATTCTAACAATTATGATGTAGCAATTATAATTTTTCACTGATTACAATGCATCAGTTAGCAGAATAACACTCAAAATGCAACGCTATCAGATTTCATGAAAAACATAACATGATTTAATGTTGTATTATCTCTTATGATGATTATTTCTAACATTAAATAATTTTACACAAAAGTTCCATTGTTAGTTACTAGTGTATTTAGACGAGTGCTGCAGCATGATGTCAGCTCATCAGGGAATCAGGATTTATTTGTTCCCAAGCTGTCAAAACACATCTTTGTGCTCATCTATCAGACAAACACACTCAAACACACAATACTAGTGAAATATCACTGGAAATTAGGTCTTGTAGGTGTATAGATTAGAGAGCAAATAGTGATCGGAGTGTTTCTGGTATGCTGTAAAGGAGAAACTTGAGAAAACGGTGAGGATTTTCAAATGTTTCTACCACTGTAGTGAAAACTACAAAAACAACTGATGTATTGGTTTATACATAACTTCTTGTAAAGCTGTTGCACATGTGGCCAGGTTTACAAACTGCTTTTTTGTTTGTTTGTTTTTTCCACAACATGGAGAACCCAGTAGTTGTACGCTTTGGCGAGTCAATCTCAAACAATCATCATCATATCCAACATTAATGGTCCAGTGCCAGACAACAAAAATGAACAATATGAGTAACTTTTTTAGTAGTTGTTGTTTTTTTGGTGACGTGGGTCC
This sequence comes from Ictalurus punctatus, assembly GCF_001660625.3. NCBI lineage: Eukaryota > Metazoa > Chordata > Actinopteri > Siluriformes > Ictaluridae > Ictalurus > Ictalurus punctatus. Next base: position 9,037,760 of record NC_030437.2, read on the forward strand.
CCGATTTCCTCCCTAATTTAGTCATGGCCAATTCCCACCCTCCAATTAGGACTCCCCTATCACATGGCTGCTACCAACCAGGAAGGGTGACTGCTATCGCATGCTTCCACCCAGACACGCAGCCAGCCAGCCACATCTTTTAAAACTGCTGCTCATGCAACGTCAGGGTGGCATCAAAACACACTCTGAGCAAAGCACCATCTGCCCACTTCCACTTGAGCTCACAGATGCCCGTGATTGGCTAGTGTCACCGTGACTGATAGGTGAGAGAGTACACCACCTCTCCCTTCCTGAAAGCAGCAGTTTTGTTCTGTTGGACTCCCAACCACAGACAGCTATGGCAACACCATATTGAGGGGAGTGCACACTCATCTTGTATTTAAACAAATGCAGAGTGAAAAACGAAAGTGTGATCTCGAGATACGAGATGACCGTGCACTGCCCTAAATCCTGATATGTGAACACGGTTTCAGAAACACAAAAAAACGATTCATAACATCAGAATTAAAGGACTCGCTCACTTTATCAGGTAATTAAACTACGCAAATGACTTAATCACACATCTCTATGTAGCGCCTTCCAACAAATAAAATAACGAGTGACTTTTTGGAGGTGACCCCCTCCTCAGTGATTACATACTGTACGGGTGTTTGGTGATGCAGTTGGTTTTTAAACAAAGCGGCATGGCCAAGAAGGGGGGAAAAAAAAGCAGCTATTGTTGCTTTTAAACCCTTTGACTTAATAAATTTTGTGATTTATATTGCTCAAATAAAACAGGGGCAATGTGCCCCTGCTACCAAACAGTGAGAGGTTACTTTTTGTGATTTTCTAAAATCACAGTAGGAAGATCTTACAGCAACATAGGCTGGACTATTAGATGGATATGAAGGCATATACACAAAACAATCACACCAGCTATGAAATCAAAGGCTCTGCACCCTTCTTGAGACTCTGCATTCCACTTTTCCCCTTATAGCACCTATGGGGGAGCCTCAACAACTTACTCTGGTAAAGGGTCTTTCTTGTCCTCTTTATCATCTGATTTCATAGCAGCGGGTGAGGAAGTCTGGACACCCTGAGACGTCACATCAGGTACACGTTTTTGCTCCGTGCTGGGAGTAGAGGATGAGGGAGAAGGAGAAGGAGTGCCAGGTTTACTCCCGCTAGAGTCTGCACCCAAAGCCGCTGACACCTCTTCACTGCCAGGAGACTCTGAGCAAACTTTGGATCCTGTTGATTCAGTCATGCTCTTATCACTGGGTGACTCCTTAAATTTCTCTCCAGAGTCCCGTGGAGACTTTGTCATCATTGGCTCAACCCCAAGATCTGGATTTGAGCTGGACTGCAACTAAAAAAATGGAGCAGAGGAGTAGTTCTTTGATAACCAGTAAAGCACAAAATGCAAAGGTAATAAAGAAGCAAAACTGAACTTACCCTAAAATCCACACTAAATTTTTTTAAATTGTCTATTTGCTTTCTATGGTCAGGAGGCATGCTGGGAAATCCTACAAAAGAAGAATTCAAAATAATCATTTGGATGCATATTAAATCATTCAATCTTAATTTTAAAAAAAGCTAATATCACAATTGCACATGTATTGTACATTTAGGTATTGCTAATTGATGCTCAACAAAACTGGTCATATTTGGATCAGTGTACATTGTGCTGCATTCACATTCGTTAGTTTTATTCAGCATAGTTCTCGATATCCAAGAACTCATTTATGTATTACCACATACCTTTACTAACTGGCCTACTGCTTGGTGAAGATTCCACTGGCTTCACATTCTCCTTATTGGCTGAGGGAGAATTGTGCCGAATTTCTTTTGCTACATTCACAAATAAAAAAAATAAAAACATTATTTTAAAGAGAGGCGAGCCATTTACACAGGCTGGAATCCACATTCACTGAAGCAAACCCAATCTGCACATTTTAAACAGATCCAAACCTTCGGTTACTGGTATTGCACTCATGATAGGTGCAGGACTCGCTGAAATTGGTGATGTTGCCAAAGTGGGTGTGGCCACTGAATCAACTGGCACTGTGCCAGCTTGTGGAGAAGACAAGGAGGAGGGGCCAGGAGGAGGTCCTCCGACAATGGTTTGCCGAGGAGAACGAGGTCTGTGTCCTGTGGGAAAGACAGCAACAATAAAATGAAATTTTATTTGCTTAGTGCTTTTAACAAACTACTGTCTGTAAATTTAATGAGAATGTAATTTAGAACAATTTAAAAGTTGCTTGACCAAAATAATCTATATTTACCTATAAAGCTGATTTATACACATCAAAGATGAGTCACACTCGTACACCTTACCTCCACTGACCACTGAAGACCAAGTGCCACCAGAGGGGCTGCTACGAGCAGGAGGAGTAGTTGAAGCCTCCCCAGATGCACCCTGTGACATGAATTCCACCCCAGGAGCACCCCGGCAGGAGGGCACTCTATGTGCCCTGGGGGTCCGCTGGGACTTTGGAGACATCCTTGGAGGACCTATAAAGCAGAGCATCATGATGAACGATTGAACCTTAACCACTGAGACACCGCTTGTCTTCACACCTCCTACCTCCAATGCAGAGTACCAAAACTGCCAAAGGAACCGCTGTTGAGCCCAAGGCACTCACACCTTAACCCCTGTGTCAAAAGATTGGTTTTTCTCATGACTCAATTTGAGCAGATTTTAGATGTTAACTTAGGAATAAGAGCTACCAACAGCCAAAGCAGATACAGAATCAAATGGCCAGATTGGTTTGAGCTGCCAGGAAGGATATAATAACTCATGTAATCACTCTTCACGACCAGGGTGAACAGAAAAGCATCTCAGAATGCACAAAACCTTGCGGTGGATGGGTTACAACAGCAGAAGACCATACTAGAATATTGGCTGACCGGAGTCCAACCCAATGTGGTCTGCTGTTGAAGCTCATCCACCTCAAGGTTTGAAGTGTCTGCTCTGAGATGCTTTTCTGCTCACCACAGATGTAAAGAGTGATTATTTGAGTTACTATAGACTTTGTCAGCTCAAACCAGTCTGGTCATTCTCTGATCGCTCACATCAACAAGGTGTTTCAGCCTGCAGACCCTCTGCTCACATGATGGTTTTTGTGTTTTGTACAACATTCTGTGTAAACTTTAAAGTCTGTTGTGTGTGAAATTCCCGGGAGATCAGCAGTTTCTGAAATACTTGCACATTAAGTATACTACACTGCATCACACTTGTACTTTGATTGGGAACACTTCCACTGCTTTAACATTTTAGATACTGCCTTATTTACTTTACTGCACTCTCACTGCTGCCATCAATAACAATTGTTTGTGTGGCGCTCCTGAGTGGTGCAACACAAAAGCGCTTGCCTTATCATCAGGAGACTGCGAGTTCGAATCTCGAGGATGCCACAGCAATCCGGGGCCGGAAGCCTAGGGAGAGAAATTGGATATGCTCTCTGGCTGGGAGGGATGCCATTCTCTCACTCTCTCCCCGGTCAATTAGAGGGACACTAACCAGTTATAGGCGTATGGGAGCTCATGTATGTGTTAGAGGGCAGATAGCACTTTCCTTAGCAGTTACCCTGCCCTGTGACATAGTATGAGCAGCGCTGTACAAAAATATGTGGTGTGGCTTCACGTGTCTCGGATGAAGCACATGGTAGCCTTCACCCTCCTCGCGTGGCCGCTGTCATTCAATAACAGAAGAACAGAGCATGGCTTCATGATTAAGTTAATACTACATGAACCTTATTTCGGTGTTCACTACAGTTGCTCCTACCTTGTTATAAGCAAGCAGCCTGTGTTTTAAGTGAACACAATCAGTCCTTCTTGTGTTTATTAAAAAGAAAAAGAAAAAACTAAACATTTTAGATACAACTCATTTGTTTAGAATTATGACAATTAACTAATAACTAACTGAAAGTATGCAGTCCCACGCACAGTGCTACATGTTAGTACACAGAAATAGCACTGCCAGCAAAACTTGAGTAGCAACATTCTACCCAAAACACAGGCTTACATGGATTAACCTTCTAGCATGTTTTTGTAAATACAAGCTCTTCCTGAGTGCAGGTGAACTGGCACACAAAACATTGTCAAAGCAGCACTGAAGATATAATGCTGGACCTCATTATGATACATGTCCACTTGCAAATTCTGCTGCCACAGCATTGGTTCTCTGCTCAACAGCAGCTCGGCTTGTGCAATGTTGATATTTCTCTGCTCTTACTCATGAAAAATCTCGATTATTGATTTAACTATCTAGAACAGATTCTTTTATATATATAAAAAAAAATTAAAATTAAAAATAAAAATTAAAAACACACTTGAATAACCTAAAGCCATGGAGTGGCGTCGTTGAGTGCCCTGAGGTTTCATATGTAAAATGAATCAATGCAATCAAACAAGCTTCTGCCCCATGATAGAAGATAGTGAGTGAGGATTAGGTAGGAACTGCTTGCATGCAGCAGCAATCGTCAAAACTCATCTGGATGGTGATTCTGCAGGTTTGTAGTGTTACTAACTTTTCTGACAACTTTTGTGTTACAGATTTTGCAGGTAACTTAATTCAGATGTAGGTCAACCACCTTTGCATCAGGTCTGAATCCCAAGAAAATTACCAGACAAGATCTGTCATTTTATTCCTATGAATTATGGTCACAACTGAGTTATGAGTTCATAACAAGGTCACAATGCTTGTTTAAAACGCTGGTTACTAAATCAACCACAGTTCTCTGTATACCAGATGACCGCTGAGACGGTGCAACGGTAGTGGATGATCGCAGCACCAGCCAGATAGGTCGCGAAAATAAATACCAACAAAGTCACATGGTGACGTGAGCTGAGCTGAGCTGATATAAGCCACTGCAGCTCAGCACTCCACCTCGGAGTGTCTTCTCGCACACTCTGAGTGACCGGAAACTCTGGCGGTCATCCGGAATTCACAGAACCACAGTTACATTCGTAACCAGCGTTCTGTTTCATTCCTCCTGACCACCTGAGACAGTGCAACAGTAGTGGATGACTCATACCAGAAAGGTCACGAGTAACAACTCGCCAGAAAGGTCACGAGGAGTAACTCACCAGAAAAGACCAAGGGTCACTGGCGAAGTATAGCCGAGCTCACATCCTGGAATGAAGCAACGTTGATACTATAGAATCTCGCAAAGGTGCAGGGAGAGGACCATGTCACCGCAGTACAGATGTTTACCAAGAGAGACATCTGAAGGTAGCCCGCGAAGATGATACAGCCCTGGTGGAATGGCAAGTGACTGACCCGGGCACAATTGTTCCGACTGTCTTAATTGCGCCGTCGCCTCTACATAGCACCTCAAGGCCCGTACAAGGCACAGGAGCAGAGAGGCCTGTCAGCTGGACTGATTCACAGCTCAATGGACTGATTAATGAACTGGTGTAGGAGCACTTTAGGAAGGAAAGCTGGATTGGGCCAGAGGACAACTCCGGCACCCTCCGGTTTCCATTTCATGCATGACTGAATCACGGACAGAGCGTGAAGCTCACCGACCCTTTTTGTAGATGCCACAGCCAGAAGAAAAGCCGCCTTCAATGACTTCCATCTAAGACCTGCCCCCTCCAATGGTTCAAAGGGGGATTGGCAAAGGGATTCCAAAACCAGGGGTAATCTCCACACTGGAGAACGAGCTGGATTGAGGCGCCTCACATCCTTTAAGAAACTGCAAGCCAGATTGTGGGAGCCCAAAGATGAGCCGTCCACAGGCGAATGGCGTGCAGAGATAGTCTCCAAATAAACCTTTAAGCTGGAGGCTGCTCTACCACTACCCAAAAGACCTTGTAGGAAACCCAAAATTACAGAGACCGCACATTTTACAGGGTCAAACCCACGAGTCTCGCACCCCATACAAAAAGACTTCCATCGATAAGCATAAAGTGCTCGTGTGGAAGCAGACATCGCATTGAGAACAGTGTGAAGGACTGAAGGCTCACAGTCTGCCAAGAGCGAGTCAGCCCCAGAGGCCAGATCCATAACTGTAGACGGGCCGGGTTCAGATGCCAAATGTGGCCGTCCTGCTGAAACAATAGATCTCTCCTGAGGGGAGGCTGCCTCTCTCTAGCCCTCAGCAAGGTTAGGAGCAAGGGAAACCATGGTCTGGACAGCCAACATGGTGCAATCAGAAGCACCCTGTGCCTGCCTTGAGCAATTCTGTGAAGTGTCTTCCACAGCAGAGGAGTTTGGGGAAAGGCATACAGGAGACAACCCAGCCAATCAAGCGACAGTGCATCCTGCCCCAGCGGACTGGAAGTTTCCATCTGGGCAAACCCCAACGGGCAGAGAGTTGTGTTCTACGAAGTGAAGAGATCCATTTCCACCACACGAACTCCTGCCAAAATGTCCTGAATTACATCTGGGTGGAACCTCCACTCGCCTGAATGAAGCAATTTCAGGCAAGAGCATCTGCTGCCTGATTGACTCTCCCTGGCAGGTAAACAGCATTCAGTGATGCAAACCATGTGAGTGACCAGGTGAGGATATTGTGAGTGAGTAGTAGCAAGGTCTCTGACCTCGTGTCCCTTTGGTGGTCCAGATTGAAAACAGTCAAAGTGTTGTCCGAGCCGACAAGCACATGACGGCGCGTCAGCACCAGGAGAAAGTGTCTCAGGGCAAGAAGAACTGCATGCATCTCCAGCAGGCTGATGTGAGCCATAGACTGCTCCCTTGACCATTCACTGCAGATACCCCGGTGGTTCCAAACTGCTCCCCAACCCTTGAGGGATGTATCGGTTGTTACCACCTCCCAACGAGAGGGAACATTCCCCAACAGAACGTCTGCTGTCAAAAATGCTGGTGAAGTCCACCGTCGGAAGGCACGCACAGAACTGCGAGTCACTATGATCTGCCGATGACGTTGACCGACTGGGTCCACCAGAAGGCTGTTGCTCCACACCTGCAGGGGCCACTGTTGAAGCAGTCCCACAGGAAATAGAGGTGGCTGGCGTCAGCATTCTGATCAGCCTCAATAAAATCCCATACTGGAGAGACACCCCCAGACGAAACTGGGCAAGAATATTTAAGATGTCTGTCTTCTGAGACAGAGAGGTTCGCATTGTGGATGACTCGATCATCACGCCGATGAATGTGATGGACTGCGTGGGAGACAAAAGTGAGACTACGCTGGAGTGTAACGACGATGAGCAGGTGCTGCTGGCTCCATAAAATTCGGCGCACGCTGCACTTGTGTTAGCGGACAACTTTTACGCGCCTCTCCAACACCTCAGACACGTCTGGACCAAAAACAAATCCTGAACCGTGGCCAGCAAGGCTATCTGCAGAAATCGCGGAACCAATGGATCCACATCTTCAGAACCCTAGGAATTAGAAGCAGCCAAAATCAATTGGCAGATGGTGTTCTCAGCTTGAGTGACATAGGCAACTGATTCGTATGCTTTCTTCAGAATGGAATCTGTGCGGCCACACTAAGCACTAGGACACAGAACGTTCCTACGCCGTGCTTCATCCGGTGGCACGACCAGTGCGGTGACCGGCTGTTCAACCTCTGGTACATTCCACACCCCGATGGACTCCGCTTCTGCCATGGAAGCTAAGGTGCAAGCGGTCTTGGAACGTCTCTTGGCCATTTGAGGGCATTCGAGAATTCCATAATAAAGTCCTTAAATGCAGGCATAGCAAATGAGTCATTAAGCGGAAGCCTGCGAAAAAACCCACTGGACTGAACAGGGTGTGCAGGGCATTCATCCCAGCCAAGACAGGCCACTGCCATCCAAAGCTCCTCCAATGTGTCATCCATCTGTGGTGGGGCCGTCCCCAAAGAGTGGAGAGTGCCAGCACCAGAGCCACCAGCTAACGCGGCCCTCGCTGGCTTGTTCTGAAGCTCAGTGACATCAGTGAGGAGACGGTCCTAAAAATGTGTGTCAGAAGCACATGTAGACATAGCGTCATTGTGGGGGCTATGGAAAGGAAAAGGTGAGATGGTAGCCTCCTCACTAGAAGAGTGCGAGCAAGTGTACTCAATGGGAGCCATAGTAGAAGCCGAGTCTGTTGGCTGGAGGGCCTGCAAGAGACGTTTCATCTCTGCCATGCCAGGTTAACACAACTTGCTAACTAGCCAAAACGGTAATACGCCTCCGGATAGAACTGTGAGGTAAGTGGCACATCATGCAGAGAAAATCCTGGAAAAGGAAAAATTCACGCGCCACAGCAAGCAGCTCGACAGCGTGTAGCCGCGATGCTAAGGAAAAGCCTGTACTTACCACTGACTAGCAATCCGGAAAACAAACAATTTATCAGTCAAACAGCACAGTGCTAAACATATCGTCACAGCTTGGGAGGACGAATTATCGCTGCTCTGAGAAAGCTGCACTTGATGATGTGCAGAATAAACTTCTATCTAATCCAAAGGCGAGAAAGCAAAAGAGGTGGAGTGCTGAGCTGCACTGCCGCTCAGCTCACATCAAGTGACTTCGATGGGATTTATTTTCTCAACCGATCTGGCTGGCGCTGCAATCATCCACTACTGTTGCACCGTCTCTGCCGGTCACGAGGAATGAAACAGAAACGGTATTCTAAAAAGCTGTTTAATGGTAACTGCAAAACTAACAAATCGAGTAAAATCTGTCACTTGACTGTGGTGGTGTAATATCGGGTAGGAACGAATATATCACAAGTGTACCAGAAAAGGAGAATTATTGCACCACTACACAAGATCTATACAATATAAAACTATAAAATACAGTTACTTCCTTGAAAATATTGCAAGCAAGCTAAACTCTAAAATTACACTTATACTCTAGAAAGTTAAAAAGGTCACTAAATTAGCACCACAAAACTGCAAAATAGGCATTAGTTAAAAACAGCAGATTTTCCAAAGCTCTCCATGTTTTTAATCTGGCAGTGGCTTGATTTCTTAAGCACCATAATAAGAAACGTGAAATATTGCTACAACTGATGCTACATCTGCATTAATTTCATCTATCAGTCCCTGTAACTCATTCGATCATAATGACTGTTAGTGAAATGACTCTCCTGCCAGACTGAAGCCATGGAAGAACATAAAACTGAGTCTGGTTGGAGTTAACAAGACTGATCTCTAGCTGCTTAAAATCAGTCTCTAAGAGACTGACATACACCCAAAGAGTGAAAGATGCCACAGTCCTGTGCTTAATCAAAACCGGTGAGTCAGCAAGATGGAGAACAGTGAGTATTGGGAAAGTACACAAGGGGTAAAGTGAGATGTTAGGAACACACACATGCACTCAAAAATAATCCACACCCATTAGTTATAGTGTCCAGAAGTGAATCTGTAGCACATCCCATGAGAAAGTGCAAAAAACAACAACAAAAAACCATGGCAGGCCACTCCAGGTGTTTCTAGTACCTTCCAAGGAGAGGCGTTTGGGCAGAGTGGAGAGGGGTGCTGGAGAACCATGGGCAGAGGGATGAGAGGGGGGCCGGGAGGGCCTAGATGGGGGTCTGGAGGGAGGCCGGGTGGGTAGGGAGGCGTTGGGGCCTGACTGGTAGCGAGAGGAAGGGTAAGAGGAGGGAGATGGACAGCGAGAGAACCAATGTGGGGAACCTGATAGAGAGTGAATGGGGGAAACAAATGAGAGAGGGGGTGCAGAAACAAAAATTGACAAAAGATGTAAATAAATGTACAGAGCAGAGATGGAACATGAGAAAAGGAGATTCAGGGTCAAAAGTAAAAATAGATGAATAAAATTATTTTTCTGACAAGACAGGAGATTTGAATAAAATATACTGAAAAATATTGGAGTACTGTAACAGGGTAGCTGCAGGAAATTTCACTAATGGTTTTTAGAACCATTTTTGCCATTAAATTTTCATAGTTGGTCCAGAACAGCTTGAGACTTCATACAATTTTTTATACTTAAATGATCCCTTACAGACAGTATTTTAGACCATTTGACCAAACTGAATACTTTGTTCATGTTTTTAATAACCTGCAGGTACTGTGCTTACACTGACAGTGGAAACACAGATGAGAAAACTAGATGACAAAATGACATGGGAAGGAGAGGATCACAGTGGTATACAGAGGAGTTCAGCAAAACCAGAAAAAATGTCTATTAGAAATGTTCAAATGTCCCACCTCAGCTATAAACATCAATACTATAAATAACCCCATCAGCAACTAGCCATCTAAGGTTTACACCCAGCCTGCTCAGTAAATTACTTGCTAATGTTTTAACAAATTCCCTAACACTATGTGGTTACAATGTACACATCTGTATTAACCATGATAATATGGTGATAGTAGTGGACATATGATTTCATGACACTTTGCTTAAAAGCCCTAAAATTTGTTTGCTGTTTATCCAGAAACCAAAAATATTACTAAATCATTTGTAAAAAGTCCATTAGATGTGTTCTGACAGATTCTGGGAAGTAGAACTAACCTACATGTTTGTGTGTCTTTATAACACTTCCAACACATTTCACTCCAACACAGTAGCCACATGTTCTTTTGTGCCTTAAGCCCTGTTCACACCGGGATGCGCTGTGAAAAACGGTACGTTTAAAGTACAAAATGCTTTACATTTTATACGTATGCTAGAAACAGCGTACAGTACACGTGACGCAAATGTATGTGCGCAGCCCGATTTTTATTATAGAAAAAAAAAACCTCAACAGGTCGCACATGCACATTTAATTCTTCTGCACGTATACGGTGCTTGTATATGGGTGCTGATCATGGCCTTTACTGCTCTGCACTGACTCTAGGCCAGGAGGGGTAGTGCAAGTTGTCATCGACCACCTGTGTGCGTGTACATGTCAAATGTATACTTTAAAAAAAATAAAATAATAATAAATAAATAAATAAATAAAAGTATACTTTGAAAGGCTATGCGTAAGACTGTGCACATACGCTAGCGTACGCGTAAAAAAACAAAAGTACACCAGAGCCTTAATGCCCCAATGGCTGGTCAATGAGTGTTCATATCCAGGCGTAAAACACATGGTGTCAAAGCGTTGTGTTTTCTTCTAATGTCGACAGGTTAGTTGGGTTTTTTTTTTTGACGCGCCGCATCACAAACTGTCCGACCAACGAGATTCGCGCTTTTGTTCACGCGCCCGGAGCCGCTGAAGTTACATTAAAGTACGACGTGATGGCGCTCAAGTACAAAACTGTTTTAACGACGAAGATGCCGCCAGCACCCACCATTTTAGTGAGAGTGCATAAGATGCTCACTGCTAATAAATACTTCTGCCTACACACAAACAAGGTGTCCTTTGAAAGAACCAGATTCAGAATTACCCACTAAATACTAGGTGTATTTATGTTGTGGCTGTTTTTTGATGACACTGAAATGCAAGCATAAATTCCAAGTTTTACATTTAATTATTTCAGTGTTGCTTTCTACACTAAAAAGCATTGTTTGTTTCTTTGTCTCGTCCCTGCAAATGATAATCTGCTGATTGATAGTCCAGTGTGTTTAATTTTGCACCTGGTGTGTATGTATTCTTGACCTCTTACTCAAATAGATAAGTCCCCCATTATTGAGTCTTTGTATTATCATATTGACCAAAAAAAATAAAAACACCACACTTTACAGGAACATTAACATTTTGGGCACAAGAGTAGTTATATCCACCCACCCCCTCCCAAAAAAATTAGATTAAAAAAAATAAAAGAAACTGGGTCTTCCCATAAGTGTGTGAATGCTATTGCTGTGACTTTGATACAATTCAAATCATTACTTATTTAAAAATAGTATACTGTTTAAAATGAGAACTTTAAGGATTTAGCTTTAAAGAAGTATTTGTTGCAGTGGCCAAATCACCAAATACCTTACATTACACAAAAGTGCATATGTGCTTTAAGCACTTTGCAAGAAGAGTGTGAACGGCATAAAGACATATACTGGCTCTCTTTTTCTCAGTGATGAGCGGGTGTCAGAAACGGAAAGTTGTACAGCGCCTTCTTGAGTACCGGGGTATTTCTGCTCTTCATTAAGCGCCATCTACTCTCAGGGTGTGAATTTGCACTTTCATTCAGCTTAGCAGTTTAACACCTGGGTGTGAACACAAAATAATGCGGCGAAAAACGTCCCAGTGTGAACAGACCCTAAGGTTGACATGTGAGGAGATATGACATCTGTGATGGCACATGATGTAAATGTCGGAAAAAGTCACCTTATCATACCTTAGGAGGCTCGCCAATAGTTTAACAAAAATGAATATCTGTGAGTTGTACAAAATATTTTGCCATTCTAATGTGATCAGTTCAGGTATTTAAATATCCCAAGCCATCACAACAGTAGTAACCATACCTCCATTGACAACACGCTGATCCACACCAGCAAGTGTGTTGTAGTCATGAGGTGAAGCTCTGGGTGTAGGAGGCCCAGGATTGCACTGCACCAGTCTGGGTGAGTTCTGTCGTCCTGCTCCCCATGACAGTCCTGCTTCTCTGTTCCGCTGGCCTGGGGGAATGTATTTATTTTCCCTGTTGAAGTGAAGCGGAAAAATTGGAAAGAACACCAAGGCATCTGAAGCATCAGTCTTAAGACTAAATATTTTGAAATCAGCTGTAATAGTGTTGGCCTCAGACCACAGGCTACAGTTACTGATGAACTGTATAAAGCTATTGTCACACATTCCATAGCAGAATTCGATTAGTCAGGAGTGCTGTGATGAATCTCTTACTGGCTCTTATTGAGAATTGTTTTTCCTCTGCTAACATACAAGTATAATTTTAAGTAAAGTGAAGACAATACTATAAGTGCAAATATTACTAATAGTTGTACAAGCTTTTATGGGGACTGGTAATAAAATGCCAGTACCCATAATGCAAGACCAATAATTTCTCATGCTTCCACAGACATTTTAGACCCATTCTAAATGTTCATTATAATACATGTAAGCCATGTGAAAGAAAAATAAGTGCATGGGCATTATAGAAATGTGCTCTAGAAATAAATACATGTTCTGTGGGGGGAACTGGTCTTTACTTTCAGTGCTGTCACATTCTGCACACTGCAGCAATTCATGAAAATTAGTCAGGAAGTGGGGATTGGGTAGCAGCAGCTTCCACAGTACGGTCAAAAGTGATCAAGCTGAAAAGACCAATGCTTTTACTCTTCTACACCTGGTGTCACCTAGAAGACGATGGGTTCACATTTGGGTCCGGTTCCCCTCAAGGGTTCTTCATGTCCTCTCAGGGAGTTTTTCTTTGCCACAGTCACCTCTGCCTTGCTTGTTAGGGATCTAAATCTACATCCGGATTTCTGTAAAGCTGCTTTGTGACAACATTGACTGTTCAAAGTGCTATACAAATAAATCTTTGCAGTATGAAACTGAACCAGAGTTCACTTGGAAGAGGACAGAGACCCCTGATTCACTGGTAATCAATACACTATTATTAACTTCTAATCATTCACCATTAGTGATTAAAATACACTATACGTTTCTTTCACGGAGCTCATTATTGGTGCTTTGTTCATTAAAAGCTTACAAACCTTGAAGCACATCAATAAGCTCAGTGTTTTGAAGCCCCTTGCCCTAATATTGTTAACTGATGGCCCGTTTAGACTTCAGCTACCATATCAGGGCTTGACATTAAGCATGGTCATGTGATTGTCCTTTGGACAAGTAAATTTGTCCAAATGAAAAAAGAGAAAAGAAAGAAAAGAAGAAAAGAAAAGAAAAAAAAAAAAAAAAAAAAAAAGGTTACTTCCCAAGAGAGAAAAAGGGACATTTTTCAATTGTGGTGTAAATATAATTATTTAGAAGCAGTATACTCTGTGTTATATCAGCTCATAATATTTTACTTGAGTCATTCAACTTTAAACAGCAGCACACCAAACAGTGATGTAGGAGCTAGCAACCACACTGCTGTGGTCATGTAAAGACGCAAAACACAAACTTAATTTGTCAAATCATGTTTGTCTTCATGTTGTGCTGCTGGTGTTCGCTTTTGTCATGGGACAGAAGTGTATCCTGCCTTGAAGGCAGTTGTCCCCTTGACTAATGAACCTGAGCAGCAATGGAGGAATTCTTCTCACTTTCTTAAAATCACAATATAAAAATATTAGCCAATTTTCTAGCTGTATAACAAGTGGCTTTAAATTCACTAAGAGTTACCTGCTCAAGCAACACAAAGATTCTCTTGTTATGTTGTCTAAAATTACAAGAGACAACTTAATACATATGCAATAAATTTGACTCTCTGCAGCAGAAAAGTAGAATTACGCTGGGTAGCGATGTAGCTTAGCTAGTGTTAATGGTAACCAGGGGTGGGTAGTAGTAATGTGCTACATTAACTTCGTTACACTTACTGGAGTAACCTTTTGAAAAAACATTACTTTTAAGAGTAGGTTTAACTGGCCATACTTATACTCATACTCAAGATCATTTCCAATCATAAAAATGTTCTTTTACTTCGCTACAGTTGGTGGTGCTCCTCCATGAATATTAAATGACGTATAATGAGGTTGTGAGCCTCGCGATCCGCTGCAGTGGTCTGAATGCAGACACAACAACCACTCACTTTTTAGCGGCTCAGTCCTGGAGAGGGGGAAGAAGCGAGAGTGTCGAGGGAGGCAGGGCTGTATGTCTGTCTGTCTCTGTGTCTCTCTCTCTTCTGTACTGTAGTGTGTTCTTTTGTTCTCTGTTTAAATGCTGATGTGGACAACTTTGTGTTGTTAACGTGTTTGGTTAGTTTTTTTTGGTGTGCGAGATTGTCCGTGTCTGGCAGGGTGTGTGTGTGTTATTGGACCCATCACTGGACTGGGATATAATGCTTTATATCATATAAACAGAACGGACAGATGTTCAAGGAGAGGTGTGACTTACAGTTTTCCATGCAGTCTGAGATTCAGGATTTTCCCGTCATTTTAATCAAATCAAGTAACTATTAACTTGTTACTTGAATAGTCTTCTCACTGGATACTTTATTACTCTTGCTCAAGTAAATTATTAACATTATTACCTTTACTTGAGTAATTATAAGTAGTTTTACTTGTGCTTGAATAAAAACTGGGGCTACTCTACCCACCTCTGATGGTAACATTACAGCAAGTGTACGGAGCTGTGAACATGACCGGTCAAATTATTCTCTTCAGTTTTTTTGAGTTTGGTGATTTACCAGGCGCTTGGCTGGGCTGCGGACGGCTGAGAAACATTGTTTTTTAGAAAGTGAAAAGGACACGCGTCGCTGATGTTGCCTGAGGTAAAGTCGAATCGACTTCTGACTGGTCAAGCTTGTTTCTAAGCAACTGCTTGTTTAAAACTGCACTTTCCTGGTTTCCGCTGTATGTGGCAGAAGAACGTGAAGTTGGTTATAACTGACTATCACAAAGGCTACATCACAAATAAAGGCAGTTACTTTATTTATTCATTTATTTTTTTTGTAACTGATATTTTCAGGCAACTTGTCCGGTCGGGCGAGTAAAATTCTTTCACTTGACCAAACACTGTCCAGGACAAGCGTTAATGTCAAACCCTGCACATAATGACCTACAGACGTGTAGTTGTTGTCAGCATGGAGCCTGATATCTGACCTGCCGACTGTGTGTGCATCCCGCACTACAGCAGAGTATTTCTCCTCTTCCGATCGCTCGTCGTTCTCTAAAGCCACACGGGCCTTATAGGTGGCGCTGGCCTCAATCTCCTCAGCCAGCTGCGCTGCACGAGCTTCCCGCTTGAGGAACTCCTCTGAATTGTCTCGCTCCAGTGGCACTCTGGGACGTTTGTTAATTAAAAAAGAAAAAAGAAAAGAAAAATAAACTGACAGCAGGAATATATAGCTAAATGGTGTTCAATACTCCACAAGAAAAATAAAAGTAAATAAAAGCGGCATTGACATATGCTGATAACGTACACAATAAGTGATCTGAACTAGAAGTGAAGAGAGGATTGCATTTGTATAAAGTTCATTCAGCCCACATATAAACAATTCACTAAACACAATCTCTTAAAGAGAGACTTTGTTAATGAAATTTAAAAAATACCACACCTTCACTTTATGGCTTTATAACATAAGGAAAAGAAATAAAGGCGCTCACGTGTAAGAGGACAGACTGCTATCATAGGTAGACTTCACACCATATGTTTCCTCATTGTATTTGAACATGTCATCAGGGTCCCAACCATTTGACTGAGAAAGGAGTGAAAATGTCAAATTATTAAATTGATGATTTAAAATTTTATTGCTGGACTTCCAAACAATGTCAAGCTGGAGAAAAAGTCTACAAGCTTTACCAAGTCAGTGTCGAGAGACTCCAAGCTGCCGGAGACATGTTGATCTCCTCCGTCCCAAGGCTCCAAATCCTTCTCTTTATGTTCTCCATTTAAACGAGCGCTTAATGGGTTGTCTGTAAGGTTATCTGGCTCAAAGAGAAAACAGACAATGTATAAACAAAAGATAGACAAGGTGAAGACAAAAATAATGACCAGAGGTTTAATGCTCAGTAGGGTTGCATGGTATACCGGTACTACGGTAATATCGCGATACTAAAGCTTCAAAATACCACTGATGTCACTTTAACGGTAGAATAGACAATACGGTAGTACCGTAAGTAATGTATGCGGCAGTTATTACTATTTTCACTAAAACGACACATTCTAAATTATTCACCTTAATCTTTAAAGATTCCCGGTTTGCTACCAAGCGCCATGTGTAAATACTAAAAAAAAGGTTCGTACAAGGAGCTTGAATTAGGAGTTCTGAAATTTAAGTACTGAAAAAAACTTGAAAGTAGGCATTTTTTTTATCCAGAGGGGCTTAAAAAGTGCTTGAATTATAAAATCATTAAATACGAAATCACTAAATAATATTAAAAAGTTTATTTTCGATAGAACACGAATACAATCCTTTGACTTAAAATATGACTCCATGCAGCAGCCCCGCCCCATCCTCCCGCGTTTCAGTCACTAGTTCATATTCGTTCTGTTTTCTAACAGAAACAGAAAAATGTCAACCAGAAGAGCTTTACTGGGAATCCGGCTGTACAGTACAATGCAGGATGTGAGCACAGAGTGTAGGCAGAATGTAAATACAACACAATGACGTATTGAATATGCTAATTAGCGCATGACATCATCTAGAAACAATTAGCAAATTTCCATTAAAAGTTGTTGGCAACAGAGCTCCTGTCATTCACCTTGATGTTATGATTAAGACAGAGCAATGCCTGGGAAATGGAAAATTTCCCAATTTTATATGATTTTTTTTTTTTTGTCAATTTCCATTTCAGATATTTATTCCGAATATTGTGTTCGTTCTTAGTACGGAAGACAATTTCCATTTGCATTTCTCTGTTCTAGGGAACAACAAATGGAAAATGTGACACGTTGAATTAGTTGTTTTCCTTCTGTATGATTGTTCGAGTTTTTACAACAGCCAGTTATTCGTTCTCATTAATATTCAGCGGAAAATTTGCCTTGTTCGTTATGCTATGCATTTCTGTAATACGAATTAACATAATATTGGCATGGTATTGTGACGCTACTTGGCATCGTGATACTTCAGCTAGTACATGGTATTCAGCTGGTATACCGTACGATATGTTTATGGCACCGTGACGACCCTAATACTCAGTTAAAGGTGCACTGGTCACTATGTGACTGCTGTATAACAAACAACAGGAGAGACATTACAGGCACTGATGTGGATGTTAAGCACGGGTTCTACTTAATGTGACTGAGTGCAGATGCAGCATTAAAGAGAGCCCTAGTATTTATAAAATGATGTACAGGGATGTAAACAGAAATTAAACAGATATTTTTACGTTTTTTAATCAGTTCTGTATAAGATTCTACATGAACTATGCTTTCAAAAGTAGGCACAGTCCCAGTCTACAGAAGATGGAAAGTATTGGATGCAAAATTGCATGGTTTACACTCTACTTGAGATGTATTTGTGGCAATATTATTCCAAAACTCTTGATAAAAAGGGTCTCTGGCTATGCAGAGAGACATGCACAGAGCGGTGTGCATGTCAGCCCATTCGCGCCCTTCTATGCTTAACCCACAAACCCCCTCTTTGTGTCTTTTTTTAATCGATGCATGATACATGTGCTAGCCATCCATCAAATGCCTAGTTAAAACACCTAAAAACCTGGATTTAGGTGTGGGTCAAAAAGTAAATAAATTTCAAAATGTTATTATACGTGACCTTATAACTATTAGAAACAAAATTCTACCCGATGCACCGTTAAACTGAGCAGCAAACAGATGTGTGAAAGCAGCTGTGTGATAGGTACCACTATGCTTAAAATTTAAATAAACTGTTATAATGGCATGTTGCAATAGTCTTGTGCTTTTAAAGAGAAAACATTTAAAAACAAAATTCCATTAGCCATACTCATTCACTTAAAATAAAGCATTTTTACAGAGTAGGTGTCCATCCAATTTCCAAGCATGCTATATGTGACAAATGAATGAATCCATAATACATTAATTACTGATAGATAAAAAGGTTTTCATTTCTTGATGTCCTGGGTCACCAGGATCACATCATACAAACTGCCTTTAAAATGTACTAATTCATTTATTGATAATAATGACACTGCAAAGCAATGAAAACACACACCTGAATAAACAGGAAAAATAAAAATAATAAACCATGCACTTAAAACAACAGTAAGGCAAGCATACTAGCTATCAGGTTTAAAATAATAATAATAATAATAATAATAATAATAATAATAATAAAGGATAACAGGGACTGCAGTAATCTGTGATAAAACCTGCATTTGCACATGTTTTATGGCAAAGCTTGCTCTGTGTATTTGCAGTGGCGGTTACATTTATCCATATTTCAGATAAAGTGCAACTGGCATGATACGAGCATTTGTTTATTTATTGTGAGACACCAGGCCATCTCTAAAGTCTAACATTTCAGAAGCGATGTTAGGAATCTGTGACGATGTGGTAGAAACGAAAGCCTCTTTACAGCTGTAGAGCCAAACAGTTCTGAGCACAGACAGTAACCGTTCCAATCACTGTCTTCACTACAGATGTGCCTTCTACCTACTTTTTATCGAATATCTATAAGTGTTAATGTACTGCTGTTCGACTGACCACTAGGAGAGGGATAAGATGTCTTTAGCACAGTGGACATTAGTCCTGTACTTTTGGGTGCACATCCGTGTGCTTCACAGATGTAATAAATAAAATTGGACAAAAAACTGAACACACACCAAATGTTTTACTGAAAGTCAGCTATATTCAGCACAATGTGTCGTATGCGACATTAAAAATTCTAACTTCTAAAGAATAGTTAATACCTCACTGATCACAACTTGATCACATTGACTACGTTTACATGCACATCAATATTCTGATCTTAATCTGAATTTGGCGGTATTGTAATTGAGTCACGTAAATGCTGCAATCCTACTGCCCGATTCAGATTAAGACAATATTCTTATCCCCACACCTGGAATATGCCAGGTTTAATCGGAAATTTGTTGCATGTACACATCTTATTCATAAAATCCACTGAAAGAAGACATATGCACATGCTCAGTCCACAAGGAGTTGTGGCTGCTAACAGATGCTGTAACATCTGTAGGCTCGGCATTTATGAACGGCAACTCAAGTATACTTGCAACCATGTATACAGGAATGTTCCGATGCCTGTACGCATACACTGTATTCGGAATATGGCCGCAACCCGAATAGAGAGCTTCAACGGAATTTGACGTACATGTAAACGTAGTCGACGACAGTGTATGTTTTGGCCAGAAAGTACAGAGATTTACTATATCTGCGAGGGAAAACACAGACATGAATATACTGCTCCATGAAAGAGCAGCAGCAGATTTAAAATGAAAAGCGTAACAGAGCAGCTGGGACATGCGTGTGCAGTGTCAAACCTGTGCTACTTGATCTGTCTCTACAATAGTTTAAAATAGTTTTAATCCGGTTGTATTGCACATTCCTGAAATTGTATTAACTCTTTTGTCCTGTGAGCTTCATATTTGACTACACATCAAAATATTACCAGGTGTGGAATTTCAGAACTCATCTATTGCTGCCTCAAATGGTCGAGCAGGTATTAAAACAGTCAAGATTCATCACAGTAGTTTTGCTTAGCTACTTCCTTGTCCTGATTTAGCAGCATGACAGATGGAAAAGAAGAACTGTACCTGTTCTCCTGTTTAGAGCTTCAGTGGAAAAGAGGCGTAAAGGTTCAAGGACCTTAATGTTTTAAATATATATAAATGGATATGAAGTAACGTTGGCCATGAAGTAAGCACTCTCAAGAAACTAAAGGATTTCCAGGCCTTTTCATTGCCTAATGGAGTGAATTTAGTCCAATGCCCAGGTTTGTTTAGAAATGTGGTCTAGTATTTTACTCAGTTCTGTTTCATGTTAATGTTGAATGTGTACGGGTTTGGCATTGCAATCTATCATCTTAGAATCCTGCAATTCTTGTAATTTAAGATGTCAGTGTCAAGGACAAAGACTGAAGAAAAATCGAATCATAACTTGCAGTAGCACAGCTCAGCATCTCAGACAAATCAATCAGTGGCTATAGCACCCACTGTTTTTATGTCAATGACATCTATAACATGGCAAACACATGACATGTGATATTAAATGGGGTAATAAGCCAGATTACCTTGCTCTGATGAGACTACACCCAGTGCAAGAGGAGAGAGACAGAATAAAGAAAGGGTCAGATGGACAAAATTGAGCAGGTTATAAATCAGTGCTTTACATCCTTGGTACACACACACAGACACACTCAAAAGATTATTTACAAAACAGTACCAAACAGGTGGGAATGGTTTTGAATCAGGACAAAATCTTTCTCAAATGTTGCAAAAGCAGCAGAACAGTGCAGCCCAAACTATAAAAAGGTTTTATTGGGATGTTAGAAGCCATTTACACATATGTGTGGGATTTATGGGAAATGGGACGCAAAAAGCTGGGGCTAAAAGACTAAATGCTTTTTTTATTATTATTATTTCTTAAAGTGCTAATACAGTAATGCTATTCCAGCTGTTACTGTTTGAGACCTTTGTGGGGGGTTTTTAAAACAATTTACAAGCAATAATAATAATAATAATAATAATAATAATAATAATAATAATAATAAAGTCCGTACAGTATCCGCTGAGATTTTTGCGATTGCTGCCAAAAACACTTGATTTTACTGCAGACTTTCTCTAAATTTCTGATGCAATTTGTGGAGTTTTTTTGGTCCTTTTTTTTTTTATCTATCTGAAAACTATCTGAATTGGTGACATCGCAATTGTACAAAATTGTTCTACACGGTCTTTCGCACTGTTTGTTGGTAAACGAGACGTTTTAGCTGAGCCTATGTTCGATGCACGTGAATCGAAGAGGACCTTGGCTGAATACGTGTTGTGGTGATGCCAGATAATGCGTCTTGGCCCAAATCTGCAGAAAATCTGTGGTAATCTTTGAAAAATTGCAAGCTACTCTGAATATTCTGCCATTTTCTTGATTTTGCATTCATTTCTGTGATCACAAAATCACGAGATTCTGGCGGGACTGTAATGACTACGGGAACGTATTTAACAGAAAGTCTTACAAAGGCCTCAACAGTGTAAACAGTATGAAATCTGTAAATATTATATCTGTAAAGCTGACTTTAATATCTACCTGTCTAAACAAGTATTGCATGGCTGGTTGAAAAGGGAATATTTCCCCTTCATTACTGTTTGCATCCAAATATTCAATAATAAGTAATGAAGGGCCTTTTGATTGAAAACATAAGGATGGTCTCTGATGCACAATATTGTACACAGTAGGTTTTCAATTTTCTATTAAAATAACGTAGAAATTTCCTGATTTTCACGTAGTATATAGTGAAAATATTTTTTAAAATCTGCATATTTGATAAGGAGCACCAGGGACAAATTTTGCCAAATCAGTATTAATACAAACATATCAACGTTACATATCAGCCATGTAATAATATACTGGCATAGTGCCACACTCCTACACAAAAGTCGGACCGAATTCACGTTAATGCACCTAGCACGGCTTCTTGGCAGCCTGTCTATCATCTTTATCACATCCTATTACTCTGCTCATCTCTACTCTTTAAATTAGTCATCCTTTTCATTAACCATGACTGAACACCGATCCACACACTGTAGGGCAAGATTGATGACACGGTCACAGAAGCATGACAGCAATCACAGCAAGTGTTAGCATACAACATTGTTTCAATGTTTCACCTTTTTTGGCATAGCTCAGGTCCACATCTTTAAAATGCACCACCACAACATCTGAAGCCTTGAAGATGATACTCTCGACTATGTCCTCACGTCGAGGGCCCACGTTCGGCTCTGGACTCTTCCTGTGGGCTGCATCCAGGACCAGATCACACTACAGACACAAGCGCGCACACACACACACAAATTATAAGACTGACTCAACCTTACCTTCTCTACACTGTCCTCTTCACTGTATCACCCAATAATAATAATAATAATGATAATGATGATGATAATAATAATAATAATAATAATAATAATAATAACAACAACAATAACAACAACAACAACATTATTCATATGCAATTTTTTGGTATTTCAAAACTGCATATACACATTATATATTTGTCTGTACCTCTGGACCATACGTTTTGAAGACACCCTCGTAGATTGCGCCATTTTTCACTTTGAGTTCGCACTTGGCTCCCTGCACAAGAAGTAAAAATGATATCATAATCATTTTTGTACAAAATACAAAACCTGTTCACAATTTAAAACCTGAATTTGAGAAAAGCACCTCGTTCGTTCTCACGGTGACAGCTTACAGCTTTACATTTTAATAATATCGACTCCTGGAGGTCTAATAGGCTACAGAGTTCCACTATTAATATTTATGTTTATATCAAATATCTAAACATCTCATAATGAGTCAATTAAATCCTGGTCACAACGGCATTACTCCAATTATTCACAAGAAATCAATCTGGGAAAACAGCCGTCTCTTTAAACGTACCACCACTGAAGTTAAGACGTGAACCATCCTCATATTTGCATAAACTCCACTGAAGGCCACCTAAAAACAGAACAGAATGATCAGTGCTGCAGTCAACGATAGCATGAATACACTGCAACTCAAAGTCTAACTCAGAGTGCAGAGATGTTGACAAGAAGAAGAAAAAACAACAACGTTGGACTTACTGGTGCGGAGTGTGCTTTGGCGCTGTTACGTCCCCTGTACAAAAATCAACAAAACTTTAACTTAAGAATTAAATCATTACATTTGTACGGCAGCATACTGCACATTTCAGTATTTACAAGGTCATAAACACACAAAATGACTTTCATATACATGGCAAGACTTCAATACTAGAATCTCTTAGACCGTTGTCAGTGACGAATATTCAGGACGGTGACACATTTTGCTACAGATATTTAGCAGGTTATCTAATAAAGGCACCAGAGTTTCTACTACAAAACTTTGGTGCTGGCCAACGTGTCTGGGAATGATCAAGTTTTTTTAAATTGTAAACTTGATTATGTCTGTAATGTGTCCTTGAGAGTCTTGAAAGGTGTCTATAAATAAAATTTATTATTAAAGTTTACCAGACAAACTGGAAAAAAAAATCTGGTCATCTCATTTTGGTGTTTATTTTCCACTGTAACTTTTTTGGACTATGCATAGTATATGCGATTGTGGCAGCGGTGGCGTGGTCAAGCGACAGCAGAGGATGGAGAAGAGGTGGGTTTAAGAGTCAGGTAAAGCGTAATGAATCTCACCTGTGCTGGCCCGAGTTTACTTGTGTGTGTCAGTGCTTCCCATAACGAGAGAGAGAGAGAGAGAGAGAGAGAGAGAGAGAGACAGAGAGAGAGAGAGAGAGAGAGAGAGAGAGAGAGAGCTGACCAGCACAGAGACGTGTGTATGGTTGAACGAGTCTGATGAAAAGCGAAAGTAAAACGAAAGAGAATTAAAAGGCCTTATGAGTTTTCCTCAGCCAGCCTCCTGCTGCTTGCAAATAACCAAACAATCAAGTCAAATGAACGATAAAGTTTTATTTATTGGAGGGTGTGTGTTCTTTCAGCCACAGGCGCATTAGTGAGGTCAGGCACTGATGTTGGGTGAGGAGATCTGGGGTGCAGTCGGTGTTCCAGATCATCCCAACGGTGTTCAGTGGGGTTGAGGTCAGGGCTCTGTGCAGGACACTCGAGTTCTTCCAGTCCAACCTTCTCAAACCATGTCTTCATGGAGCTCGTTTTGTGCACAGGTGCACCGTCATGCTGGAACAGGTTTGGGTTTCTTAATTCCAGAGAAAGGAAATTGTAATGCTACAGCATACGAAGACAATCTGTACAACTGTGCGCTTCCAACTTTGTGGCACCAGTTTGGGGAAGGAACACATAAGGTGTCCATAAACTTTCAGCCATGTAGTGTAACGTAACCCTGGACACATACACTAGACTGCATTTTAGTGACAGGCCCCCAAAGCAGCTGACGGCTAGCTAAGTAAGGGTTTATGTTTTAGTGTCCGTGCGTGTGTGAACATGTGAGGCAGTCAGATGTGCGTCTGCCTTCATACATCAGGTGGACGCGTCTATTATGGGGCAGAATATGAAAAACTGGATGGAAGTACAGGAAGACTGGCAGAATTTCCAATATCCTTCATAAAGCCCCTGGAAGTACTACATCATCTCACATGACCAGACCAGCCAATAACTCATGTGTGTTCATCTGAAGACTTGCTGATGCAGGACATTGTAGACATGAATTATGATGTTCAGTCTGTTCAGGGTTTCACAGAGTTGCTTGTTATCGTTGCAGCCAAAAATGCTCGATTTTTCTGCGGCTTTCCCCGTCCCTCACCAAAATCTGCAACGCAACTGGCTGATGATTTTGTGGAAAACTACTTGAATTGCGTGAAATTGTTTCGTACGGTCTTTCGCAGTAATGCTTATTGGTATAGGAGAACTTTCAGCTGTGCTGTGGTCAATCCCCACACTGAAATCAGTGCAGCATGAAGTGAAAGAGAAATGAACACCGACTGTTTCACCTTTGCAACAACAGAGGCTTTTAGATAATGAATGAACCCTTGTACCTATAACACTGCGTGCACTTTATTTTTATTAATGCATTTTAACAACGACCAAATTGAAATTCTGATGGCAAAGAAAGCAACTGGCTTCACATCTGTATAAATCTGAGCTCACACCGAGGCAGATTTCACCACCAAGCAAAAAGATAAAAACCATAGAGATCCGGCCATTATACACAACACCGGCTTGTTAAAAAAAAAAAAAACTGTTCTGAAATGAGGACTACTTAATATACAAGACTTTTCTGCGCATCTTGGGACTGACGGAATAAACTAGCACGACGTCCGATCCATATAAGTGCACTAAATAAATTTTTTTTTAAAAATCACATGCATTTGAAAAACTGATGTATTTGCTGTGTAAGAATTTGCAGTTCACTGAAGCAGTAAAATGAGATTTTTAATCAACTTGAAGTAAGCGACAAAAATACAGATTACGCTGCTGAAACACTAAATGCATTTAAAACCCTGTTCACAGCCAAGGATACGGATTTCTGCACAGAAAATTTCTTTTTTTTTTAGCGAGCAGAGTTTCCGCCTGGTACCATGTGCTGTTCATTAGAAACTTTAAAAGCTCGATGAAACAGCTGTGACTGATTCCATATGGTGACGTATTTCCTTGTGAAACTGGAAGCCAGGGCGTGAATGTGTCCAAGGACTTGACTGATTTCCACAAAAGCCGGTAGCCAATACCACCTGCTGGATCTACACAGACTCAGCAGTGGCTAAATGTGGCTAAACATGGAGGAGAGAATGGTCACGCCCTCGTGTTCAAAACTACCCTGATGTAATCGCTTGAGAGGGGGTCACTACGACAAATACGTCATTTAGTTGCTGGTAGAAGTTGGTTTAATAAGTGCGTGTACATTTGCACACATTAAGTTATTGACTCAAACTAATAAATGTTATTTGATTGTGTACATTGCTAATAGGCGTTTATGTTTTCACTACCACAGTAGAAACAGGAATTTTAATATTGGCTCTGAGAAGTTCTAGTCTGTAAAGGATTTCGTGGAGTTTTGCTTTGTGATTGCTGCAGCCAAAAATGCTCGAGGTGTCGTTTTTTGCGGAAAAATTGGCGAAAACGCAAACGCACGAAATTGTCTTGCATGTTCTTTCGCAGTGATGTTTGTTGGCAAATGAGACCTTTCAGCTGTGCTCATGTCCTTGCCCGGACGGTGGATAAATACAACAGAAGTGTGATTTCGATCGGTCAGTCAGTCGGCACTGAACTAGTCCTCCAAAAAAAACGTGCCTGTCAACCAGCAACTTGCACAAATACAAACTCTCCAAAAAAATTTTTTTTTAAAAGTTTGATTTTGTTGCAGCTTTTTTTCCCAAAACTTGGGAGTTTTTTTTCTCCCTGCAGCTTTTGTGGCTACTTGAATCGGCGAAATTGTGCACCGTCTTTCGCAGTGATGTTTGTTGGTAAATGAGACCTTTCAGCTGTGCTCAAGTTCGATGCACGTGAAAAAGAGGGCTTTGGATGAATGCGCGTTGTGATGACGTCACATGACGCATCTTGGCCCAAATCTGAGGAAAATCCGTGGTAATTTTGAAATATTGAAGGCTCTTCCAAATGCTGTGGCATTTTCTTGTTTTTTGTGATCACAAAATCCTGGAGGGACTGACTTAAAATCATGGGTATTTAAAAAAAAAAAAAAAATTTTTTTTTTTTTTTTTTTTTTTTACATATTCCTGATGAAATTCACTAAAGACACTCTTTAAAAAGATATTGTATAATTTCTCACTCCTAATTTACCCATTGTACTTTTTCCACACGTGTTATCCTGGAACAGAGCCTGCCAACATCCATGCCTGAGAGTGGGACGGGGCTGTGCATCACTTGTTACCAGCTCACAGCACCCCCCCACCCCCACCCCGCCCCGTCTGTACTGCAGCACTGAAGATACTGAAATCCCACTGGGACATGAGGACCACTCCAGTCTAACACGAGGTAAAGTCATGTGAAAAAATAAGTACACCCCTGAAAATTGGTGCTCTTTTTTTTTTTTTTTTTTTTTACATATTTGGACAAGCAAACATTTGATCCTCTTTGAAACAGTGCCTATTAATAAAGTTGATACACTATCAAATGACAAAGTTGACATGTCGTAGTAATTTTCACAATTTAAATTAACAAAAAAACAGATCATCACATGAAAAAAAAGTAAGTACACCCCTACATTTATCACACCTTCAAATCCATAAAATTGAAGATTGGGTGCCAGTGATTAGAACCTGCTTACGGAGTGCAGGTGGAACCGGTCTTCTTTACAACCGGTCTTCTTTATCATATCTAGTGTCTGGTGTTCCCTTTGCCATTGAGGTGTGTGGTGTCATCATGCCAAGATCTAAAATGAGTTCTGTAAGGCCTTCTGAAAAAAAGGTGGTGGATGCCTAGGAGTCTGGCAAGGGATTAAAAATATCTCCAAATTATTTCAAATACATAATTCCACTGTAAGGGGAAAAAAATAATCTACAAATGGCACAGATTTCAAACGACTGGCAATTTGTACAGGACTGGCCGTCCCAGCAAATTCAGCCCAAGAGCAAACCGTCTGATGCAAACAGTCTCCAAGAACCCTAAAAATTACATCACAGGATCTGCTAGTAAGTCTTGCAACTGTTGGTGTCAGAGTGCATGCTTCTACAATCAGAAACAGATTGCACAAATGATGATCTGTGTGGGAGGCATACCAGGAAAAATCTTTTGCAAGACTACAGTTTGCCAATGAGCACATAGGCAAAGACCAGACCTTTTGGAATAATGTGCTTGACAGACGACTCAAAGTTAGAGTTGTTTGGCGCAGACCAAAGACAGCTTTTCAGGAGAAGCACTTCATACCAACCACAAAGCACGATGGTGGAAATGTTATGGTTTGGGGTTGCTTCGCAGCCTCGGGGACCGGACAGCTTGCATTCATTGATTCAAATATGAATTCTGCATCATATCAAAGAGTGCTTGAAGACAAAGGCCATCTGTCCGAAAGTAGAAGAGGAAGAAAATGTGGATTTTTCAACAGGATAATGATCTGAAGCACACTGGCAAATCCACCAATGAATAGCTCAAAAAGAAGAAATGGAGGGTTATGGAATCTACTCCACTCGGACCACAGCAAATGTGCCCAGTGTGAAAAGTGATAATGTAATATTGTAAACCCGCAATTTTTTACGATTTGGTAGTCTTGTTGCTTTTCTATAAGTAGATTATCGTATAAATGTAGAGGTAGGCAATCTCTCAGTGACGCTGAAAGAAATCTTTAAAAGCAATTTTCTCCCTTTTGGGATAAAGAGGATTAAAAGTTTTATGTCTGATTAAGACATGTAAAAGAACAGTGTTTCTGTAGTTGTCAAAGCTCTATATCAGTGGTTCTAAACCGGGGGGCACAGAGAGATCAGAAGGGGGCGTAAATTGTTTAAGGGGGGAAAAAAAAAGAAAATAAAACACCGACAGGGCATCATCTGGGTACTCTGTGTATTTTACGGCTTTTCAAATAGAATGTGCATAAATGAAAAAACCCACATTCCCCGTGTATTTTCTTTTTGCTGAGGAGAGGCGGAGCTTAGCCTGCCTTTCATCTAGCTGTCAGTGCAGACCAGTGTTGCCAACTTAGCTACTTGTTTCGTTTTTGCAAAAACAAATCTAGCGACTTTAACAAACCTTAGCAACTTTCCAAATACCACCAATACGGTCGTGCAAGCGCGAGGTCTTGCCTTCCCGCTGCACTCACACCTCTCTCTGCGTCTACTCTGTTCAGTGAGGGGCTGAGAGCCGGAGATTTAACAATGTCATGGATAACGAGACACGCCTCTCGTCCCTATTTACATCATTCTTATGCAAATGTTTTTAGAATGCAAGACAAATGTAATGCAACATGTTTTACATGTAAACTAGTCCACGTTATTACAGCCTAGTTCTCTTGTTCAAAGTCGTTATAGTGTTCAGAAACATTTTTGATTATTCATCTTCTATACCTGTCCGTTATATAGTTTTATAAAAAGTTATTTTTTAAAAATCCTAAAAGTTTTTTTTTTGTTGTTTTTTTTAAAGTACAAAATCAGAAAAGCAAAAAATGATCAAAAAACATATATACACACACACACAATCATTTAGAGTGAGAACAGTGTAGTAACTCTGTGCTAGTTAACGCGTGTTAAAGGTCAGTGCTGTAGTGAGCAGAAACGGTGTTAAGCTCCACTCTGCTCGCCCTGAACTGATCATTAAACAATACATTCACAACCAATAAACTTGCTGTAATGATGAATACGATAAAGTATTTAATATAAGGAAAAAAAACAGCA
Source organism: Ictalurus punctatus (assembly GCF_001660625.3). Taxonomy (NCBI): domain Eukaryota; kingdom Metazoa; phylum Chordata; class Actinopteri; order Siluriformes; family Ictaluridae; genus Ictalurus; species Ictalurus punctatus. The sequence continues at coordinate 9,067,075 of NC_030437.2, forward strand.
TCCGGTCTGCGACCCTACAGAGAACTGCATCCAGACACGCAGAGGACACTGCTTTCAACATTTTATTCAGCAAACATCCAACTCCAATGTTGTGGGGGTTTTTTGTTACTCTGACGTCGATTCCTGACTTTTCCCAAAACCAAAATCATATACCTGGTCTCCTTAAAATGGGTGGGGGACAGGGTGGGGGGTTGCCATATGATATGGGAGGCTTTGGGGGCTTTAGTTACAAAAAGTTGAGAACCTCTGGTCTACATAGTACAAAATGTTCAGTTTAACCCATGTAAAGGGTTCTCCCAGCCTCTCACGTGTTATTCTGGTGTACTGGTGTCCACAAGGACGAAAGACTGACACAAAAAGCACGAACACACCCAATTTGAATATAATGGGCAACCCAAAGAGCACACTTACACAACGTCATGTTTAAAGGATTGCTTTACTATAAAGCCACGCTGCTAAGCGTTAAGGTTCACTCGCCTGACTCTGGCCTCCGGATGGTTGGTGGGGTGATGGGACGCCGACAGCCGAAACGCCTACTACAAGGGAGAGCTGCCGTGTTATTTCCCCCTACCCGCATTCCGACCAGCCACGCCCCCTACCACGGAATTGGCTAGTTCGTTCATTTGTTCTCACGAGCTCGTGAAATGTACTAGCCAATCCCAGCACAGAGGGCAGGACAGGACTAGCCAATCACGGGGCAGAATGCAGGCGAGGAGGAAGGACCTGTCTGGATACGGGTAGTAAAGTAATAATGCAAAGCTGCAAATACCATTATTCATACGCATCACAGATTACCGTATTTATTTCCTTCCTTTAAAACAGCTTCAAAACCAATTGCGAAGTCGAAATCATTTCACATAAAAGCTGGTTTAGACTGCTAACGAGTGTATTAAAAGCAGTGACGAGAATTTAACAAGGAATTTGAGTTAGCAGATCAAGAAGGCTACCTGCACCAAAGCGGCTAGTTTCTCATTGAAGGTGTTGATGTAAACACACAAGTGTGGATGTGCTTCTGCGGAGTGAGAACAGTGTAGTAACTCCGTGCTAGTTAACGCGTGTTAAAGGTCAGTGCAGTAGTGAGTAGAAACGGCGTTAAGCTCCACTCTGCTCGCCCTGAACTGATCATTAAACAGTACATTCACGACCAATAAACTTGCTGTAATGACCAATATGATGATAATGTATTTAATATAACAGAAAAAAAACAGCATCCAGTCTGCGACTCTACAGAGAATTTCATCCAGACAAGCAGAGGACACGGCCTCAGGCAGGACCAGGCACTTCCTCTCAACGTTTTATTCAGCAAACATCCAACTCCAATGTTGTGTTTTGTTTTTTTACTCTGACGTCGATTCCAGTCTTTTCCCAAAACCAAAAGAGAACAGTATAATAACCGAAACCAAGCCCATTCTCCCAGGACGGCCTAAGCTAAGCTAACCAGCTAGTTACCTACCTGCCGCAGACACCAAACAACCCCGCATTCCAACATTACAGTGTGTGTGTGTGTGTGTGTGTGTGTGTGTGTGTGTGTGTTACACATCTGACAGTTATCCGATCTAAACATTACACATGTGACAAATAAATCAAGCACATGCAGCTCGGGCTACAGTGAACTCACCTGGTTAAACTGTGTCGTCCTGCAGCAGCTCCTGCGCATCCCCCGGCTCCTGAGGCCGCTGCGGCCCCGCTACTGCTACCGCTGCCCGGTTTGCGATTACCGCCTGTCTGCTTCATTGACATGATTATCCCATAAACGAGTCTTTGAGCAGACTATTCAAACGGTTTAGAAAGTATCTCCAACGGCAAAACTACAGCGGAGGAAATGCTTTAAAAGTCAAACTGAGAGTAAAGCGATGTTAGCCTGCTAGCCCTGCTGCTGTTGCTGTTGCTAGGGCTGATTATTCCAGCCTGGACACTGACTGCTAGGCAAGTCAGCTAGCTTCTTTTCTTCTCGTTGTCTCTTTAAAACCAAACACTTATCACTGAAAGAGATGTAGATTATCCATATATACTAGATTAACACTAAAATAGTTTCAATAATATTATCAGTTCGCCGGAGATGTCTGCCTGTGAAAGACATACACCTAAACAATCCGAAAAAAACACGAAATACTAGCGGATGGATATATACACAAAACAGGCGTACATTTTTTTTTGTTGTTTATCAGTCGTGTTTCGTTTAAAACATTTTAAAATATAAATGTCTACACGTTGGCTCATGCAGTATAAAAAATACAGTATCAAGACATATGTGGCATTTAACAGATTTTGTTCTAAGTTTTACTAAATGAGGACTAGAGTGCCGCGCACTATTTACAGGAAGTCAACAAGATCACGTCGGAAGCCGAGCGGCGGTGCTACGGCATGATGCACGTGAGCCGGTCAGGGTTGGCTCCTCGCTGTGCTTTCAGATTTCCACATCCCATTTAAAGGAGACGCGCTTTATTTTTCCTCAGTAGAGAACTGTTAAGAAGAGGAAAACATTTAGATCTATACAGTCAGACTGTATTACAGTATATGGTCTACAGTATAAAGTTTGTGGACACCTCCACATGTGGTATTACAATAAGCTCCACTCTTCTGGGAAGACGTTCCACTAGATTTTGGAGCGTGGATGTGGCGATTTGTGCTCATTCTGAGGTCAGACACTGATGTCAGCTGAAGAAGACTGGGGTGCAGTCAACGTTCCAGATCATCCTGACCGTGATCAGTGGGGTTGAGGTCAGTGCTCTGTGTAGGACACTCAAGCTTCTTCACCTTAACCATAGCAAACCATGGAGCTCACTTTGTGCACGGGGGCATTGTCATGCTGGAACAGGTTTGGGCCTCTTAGTGCCAGTGGTGAGTAAGTGTAATGCTATAGCATACAAAGACATCCTTTACAGTCGTGTGGGAACAGTTTAGGGAAGGAACGCATATGAGTGTGATGGTCAGGTGTCCACATACTTTTGGCCATATATTGTATATATTTAGTCAATCATGGGGGTCAGGTAAAGAGCTTTAGTTAATGTTCACATCAGACATCAAAATGTGGTCTCAGAGACTTTGGTCATCGCATGTTTGTTGGTGCCAGATGGATTGATTGAATATTTCAGAAACCACTGATTTCCTGGAATTTATTTGCATAAGACTCTCTAGAGTTGATGCTAGATGCTCTTGATCAGCTACATGCTGATGCTGTTGATGCCAAATTCTCACGCTGTGATCTGCATGTTGCAACTGAAGTTGTTTTTCATAAATGTTTTTTTTTTTTTCTAATCAGGTGTGCATTTTTGTGACTCTGTGCCCACTGTGTTCTCAGATTCCTGTTCTTAGCTGACAGCTGTGGAACTCACTGTCATCTCTTGCTGTTATAACACATCCCCTTCGAGTTTTAGCATGTTCTACATTCTGAGATGCCTTTTCTGTTCAACACAGTGGTTATTTGAGTTATTGTAGTCTTCCTGTTGGATCAAATCATTCTGACCATTCTCCTCTTACCTGTCTCAAACCAGAGAATCCAGAGCAAACCAACACAGACAATAAATAACCTGAGCTCAGAATCAAACCTGGGACCCTGGACGTGTGAGGCAGGAATGCTACTCACTGCAACACCTTGCTGAGCACAACTATTATTTATTTATTTAATTTGTAATTTAAGACTAATAAGCTATTCAGAAGTCCCGGCCATTTCATGTTAAATAACAATATTAAAATAGCTAAGTCTATTCCTCAGAAATGCAAACACACTACAGTAGTCCTGAGCACATCAAAAAGGTTGTTTGTATTATTTTTTGACATTTTTTACTGCATGTATGCAGCATGTCCTGATAGCACATACTCACCAGTGTTTAGTATAATACAAAAATTACATTGATTGACTGGGGAAACGTTTATGTTGGGGATGAACAAATGTGGGGCATGGATGTTAAACTTATTGGACAAATGTAGTTAGTGTAATTTTTTATTATTATTTATTAAATGTAATTAAAAATTAGCCAAATATATGCGACTATCAGAAATTCATGAAATTTAGAGATACATCTGCCAAAATGGCAACACTGATCAACCGGAAGACTTTTTCCTCTAGTAGAGAATCAAACGCTTTCACTTTCTCACCTCCCTTTCCCACCCCCTTTATGAGCATTCACTCTCTCACTCTGTCTCTTCTGATTGGCTATGACTTCTGCCAGTCACAGCGTAACCAGACTTATTTACTCAGATATATAACAAATATTCCATTACTGTAAAATTCACCAATTCTACTTGAACAAATGGAAGACCATTACAGTAGTAGCATGATGATACACTAAAATTAAATGGCTAATCCTATATTAAACCAAACAGATTTGCCTTGTCTAGCAAATACTACAAATACCATATACAAAAAAAACATGCTTATACTCATTTTAAAAGGGGAAATCATGGAGGATTTTTGCCAGAATGTATAACTGAATATGTGACTTCTTGGAAAGAAGAATCCTACTTCCCCTCACCTCATGCGTAATGGTTGAGATCCTATACCTACAGACGCATATTCTGTTCATGTCAGATTCTTCTTTATGTATTAACACATCTACAGTCCAAAACAAAAGCTTTGGAATCCTTCCTTGTCTTCAATTTGTAGTAACATAAGTAACTCAATGGCCTAGTTTTCCCCTTTGCTGGTTGTCGGAGTGGTCCCCTGGAGGGACTGACCTAATAGTTTTGTTGTATTGCTGGTTAACTAAATAGCATCCATATCAATGTTTCCTTCAGTGAAATTCTACTGTAAATATTCAGAAACTAGACTCTGAGAAACATTTTATTATGGAGATAATCAGAATTCTTCATTTCCTGGACAGAGATCATTAGTGATGGATACAGCATTTGGCTTTGCTTAATGTAGATTATACCGTCCTAGAGCTAGTTAAAGAAAACCATAGGGAAAAGGAAACCACTGCAGGAACTTTTTCAGGGAGGTAGGAATGATCAATTTTGAAAGTCGGAAGTGGAGCTCTTCATCATACAGCTATTTCCCTTCCCGCCCATTACACAGCTGCTGAAAAGTGTATTGACAAAGAGGTCTGCAATAAATGCAGCTCACTGATCATGGATCAATTTGTCATGATATTTATAGGAAGAGGTTGGCACCCTGTCCAGGGTGTACCCCGCCTTGTGCTCTATGCTCCCTGGGACCCAGTAGGATACACCGTATATAAAATGGATGGATGGATGGATTTATAGGAAGAGCGACTAATCACAATTCTTCCCCATCCTCACCCCCTGTGGGATCTACCCTTGGTTTAAAAAACTTTGAGCAGCCTTTGCTTGCCATAGCCTAATGCTTGACTGGCATGGACTATCTATGAGCCCATTAAGCTGGGAGCAGAATACTGTATTTCTCTAGTACTGAACTTCTGAATACGATCTTCAATGCCAGCAATGTGTTGTTAGGTCCCTGGGCATGCCTTGAGTGTTTACTGTTGATCGTTATAGCAGCCTATAAAGTCAACATAGTCTTTTTTTACACAAGGACCAGGCAACTGGATTCCAAGAACATCTTGGTTCATGGTTGTGGACGCAATTTTTTTTTTTTTTAAAAGACAGTGCCACTGATTGGCACAGTCTATGGCAGTCCTCCAGAATAAACACCACATCTAGCATTACTAATGTAACCAGTGGCATTTGATTGAAGTTTCGGTCTGACTTCTAAAAGCAGCAAGTCATTATGCCTCAATATGAAATTCCTGTCATTCATACAGCTATTGAGGAACTAAAAAGGGTACATATAATTATAACCAAAACATATGAAATTTTTAGCAAGGAATTCCTTTAATACAAATATTTCAGCATGGTCAGAACCCCCCCCCCCTTCCAAAAAAAAAAAAAAAAAAAACACAAACAAAGCTGTCTGAGGTACAGGTCTACATGTGTTCAATCATGAAATGACAGTAAGTGCTCATGTGCCACACCATGAAGGGGTAAGATATGAAATCAAATAAATTAAAATACAATTTAAAAAAAAAAAAAAAACAACCTGGAAGCACTAGAAACACATGGGTCTTGTTAGTAATAGCAAACCTAGTATAGACAAGGCCTTTGACTATTTCAGAGAGAGCAAAATATTGCCATATTAAAATGGCAGCTGATTTATTTTATTTTATTTTTTTTAAAAAGGCCTCAAGCTCTCTGATTTGCTTTGTCAAGGTTTGCAAAGGGCTGGGCATAAGGCAACCTGATTATGGCTCAGCAGTTTTTTTCTACATACACAGGATCACTCATCTTCAGAAAGTTCCCCCAGGTGCATTGCTACATTTTAGAATAATTTAGTCATGTCTGACAGAGCAATCAGCAGATACACAGGGCATGTGAAATCTTTGGGTTCAAATGAACAACTTTTGATTCTACAAAAGTGTTTACTGCAATTTAAATAACACTGTAATTAAAAAAAAAAACACCACAATAACACTGTAATGTTACTAAGGTACACTGTACTGTGTTTGTGGGCCCATAGCTGGAGCAAGGCATGTATTTAACAGTGAAGTTAGGACTTAACATGTTCTATGATATAAAAGTTAGTTATAGAGAAAAAATATCTGTTGGTATTTTCCTCATATAGGGTAATGATGAATCTCATGATTAGTATTATTTGGGGACTTGTTTGTACAACCTTATTTTTAGCAGTATATTTAGGTGATATCACCTAGGTCATAACTCAAACTGCTTTCTCCAAGCATCAGAGTCTAATGATTAATATGTGCTACTTATTTGTTTACATATTGTCTATAAGTATGTTCAGATAAAACTTAAAAAGAAAAAAGTGTTCATGAACAGAAGATTATTAAATCTGGCTTTTGTATAACGACACTGAAAGGATATGTCTTATTAGGCCCCAGTTTATCATTCTTGAATGAAAGAAATCCTTTAGTATATTTTCACTAAATCATACAACAATTATTAATCAAGCATCTCTCAATGGGGGAATTATTTGGGCATGTGCAGTTCTGGCTTGGAGATGAGACCTAACTGGGCATCTTCTGCAAAATGATTAAGACTTTAAGAATCACACAAACGTTATACACATTATAACTATACAGGTCAAATGTTATACAGTTGTTCAGGTCATACAGTTGATAAGATGCTTGATTTGTATGATCACACTCTACTAATTAAGATTAATGACCCTGATGCTGTAGGAAAACCAGACAAACTGCTCAAGTAATGCAAGTCAAATGTACTTCCATCAAAGAAGATCAAAATCGATACAGGATTTATTTATCTTTTCACAGATAGAGCCGAGGAAGGCTGCGACGTTAAGTCATAATTCACCCAACAGCCTTGTGTGAGCTGAACTAAAGGGAGTAACTACTGGAGTTAAGTGAAAAATTAAGTCAATTTGAAAGAAATTATGCCAGCATGGCTTAACTTGATAACATATTGTGGGATATACAGGAGACAAATTATTTAGCATCCTAATTTAAATAACTTCTATACATTTTCAGGGAGCAGAATATGATGAATTAATATTTGATACGTCACAGTTGTTGAGTTTTGTGATATGAAATTATATTTACTTACAATTTCATCTTCAACTTCTGTCCAGACCCCCACCTGGACCACCCTTTTTTTTTTATTTATTTATTTTTTTTTTTTAAAGAAGCCTCCATATGTTACAGTAATTTTTCCTTTGTAAGCTTTGTGATAAAACAGCTTTCTTTTTCGTATAAATAGATTTGCAAGCATCATTAAAACAAAAATAAAAAGAAATCTCTTAAATGAATTACAAAAGGACTACTGCCTCAGTTGGTGCTTTTTTTTTTGCAAAAACAAAAATAATCTTTTTGAAATGTTTTGTCACTGTCGTCTGTAGAAAAAAGTAATCATACCAACAACTTGGCGTTATCTACAGCTGTACAACAGGCTTGCGAATGTGTCCATGGAAGGGGAAAAATATGCGCTTCAATTTACATAAAATTACACTTTACAGTTATTTGCTTAAGAACAATTATAATAAACAGTACAAAAGGAAATAGAAATGCAGCACTTTCTATTGGGAGTCTTCCAAGTTAGTTTTTTCTTCAATAGCCTGTTTCACAATCTCTGCCAATTTCAAGCGATCCACTTTATCAGAGAAAGCCCTACCTGAAAGCGCAGAAAACACAAATGAAATGAATGCAAACATAAATGCCTACACTAACATAAAAAGTAGTCAGTCTTTGTCGTTGTAAATAATAATAATAATAATAATAATAATAATAATAATAATAATAACACTTACCATCCCAGCTCAGTCCTTGCAGGCCATCACGGAGCAGCTTGCAGTCTCTGTTGAAACGCCAGGCTTCATACATCACCTCATTCAACTTCTCGTCCTCGTTTTCTCCTGTCAGTATCATAGCCAAATAAGCATACAGACAAGATAAGTGTGGCATTACCATATGCAATAAAATATGCCATTATTTGAGTATATGTGTGTGTGTTTAGCCAACTGACTTACCAGCCTGTGGCAGGATGCACTGTGCAATGACATCCCGCAGTTTTTCCAGAGCCACATTGGAGTCTTCTGCTCCATTTTCAGGGTCATTAATGAAGAAGCCATCATTAGGCTTTGTACTATAGTAATAAACAAAAAAAAAAAAAAAAAAAAAAAAAAAAAAAAAAAAAAAAAAAAAAACACACAGGTCATATTTGCTGGGATTGTATTTTAGTTCTCATGCTTTGGATAAAAATACCTGCCAAATGTACATGGCAACAACCATAATCCCTATAGTCCGGTCTATAATAATAATCCTTTTTATTATGGATTGAGTTTTACTATGGACCGAGTACAAAATATCATAGTAAAAAAACAACTCCTTGCATTTCCTCCAGTCACAAAGCCTGTGAATCAGTTTCTATGCCAACAGCTGAGACAGGCTGTTAGTTTAATAGCTTGTGCTAGTCAAAAGACGGTTATAGCTACAGTGGATATAATAAGTCTACAAACCCCTGTCAAAATTGCAGGGCGTTGTAATGTAAAAAATAAATAAATAAATAAACTAAGTTAAATCATATCAGAACCTTTTTCAGTGACAATCAGAAATGTTTTAAGGGAAAAAAATAAACAGAACAAAAAACTACCAATACCCAGCTTGCATAAAAGTGTGTACACCCTTTTATAATGGGGAATGCAGCAGTGTTCAGAATCAACCAATCACAGTCGAACTCATGTTAGGTACTAACCACTGCATACTGGGAACACCCCACAAGACCTGCCATTTTGGAGACGCTCTGACCCAGTCGTCTAACCATCACAATTGGCCCTGGTCAAAGTCGCTCAGATCCTTACGCTTGCCCGTTGTTCCCGCTTCCAACATATCAACTTTAAGAACTGACAGTTCACTTGCTGCCTAAATATCTCATCCCTTGACAGGTGCCACTGTAAGGAGATAATCGATGTTATTCAGGTCACCTATCAGTGGTTTTCATATTATGGCTGATCGGTGTAGATTACAGTATGGAACACACACTGCTGAAGTACTCAAAAGACAGTTAAATGATAAATTCAGAAATAATGTCTTGCTATACAGACAATGGCCTTCATTTCTCAATTGTTCAGTGAAGTTGTGAGTAAATGCTTCCCTGTAGGCCAAACCGAAACAAAAATGATCAGATTTACAAACGTTTCAGCAACACTGATTTTCTACATACTCAGGTGCATGTCAGCAAATCACCAAGCACATACAGAGCATGGCTGATTTGCATCTTCATAAAGCTCACAGAGCTGAAAACGACAAAGTGACGACTCATAAGTGCAGAGTGAGCGAAATTTTCCAGTAATGCATCTGAGCCAGTGTGCCGTGTCAGCTATCACAGGCACACACCAGCTCTTCCCCATTTGTATCTAAAATTGCAGTAACTCAAGACAATTTAAAGCCTTACACATTAGTTAATCTCGTTAGACATACATTTCTGTAAAAAATAAAATAAAATAAAATCAGGAGGTCTTGTAGGAGATGAACACTTTTTCCCGTTCTAACATTTCGAACAACCACATTCCTTGCATGAACGTTACTGTGAATGATCCCCAATTAAAAACTTATCATATCCGGGTTGAAAAATGTGGAGACCTAATTATTGAGGCAAAACACCAATGCGGAGAAAGAAACCAACCCTAGCAGCTTTCTCTTCCTCAGAATGGGGTTGTTCACAGAGCTGAGAGGCTTGAGGCTGACGTTAAGGTCCTGTATTCTCATGTTGGCCAGTTGTTCTGCATGGGCTTGCTGGATCCCAGCAACCACCGCCTGCTCACACAAAACAAGAAGCAGACAGTTACTATTACGGAGTACTAATACAAAATTGAAAAGCTTTCCTTTTTTGTAGAACATACATTTTATACTTTTTACAGAGTGAATTATTTATGCATCAATTAGACCTAACCTTGTCCATCATCATCTGAGCAGAAGGAAGCACATTGTCCAAGGCCTCAGTGCAATTAAGCCAGGGGTGTGCCAAGACCCCCTCGATGGTTAGCCTTTCTTCAGGCTTTACCTTCAGCAGCCTACAGGATGGGGAGAAAAACAGACTGAACAGTTGAGTATTCTCACAGTCATAAGCTAAAACCAAAGTCGTCTTTCCATTGTGAAATACAACTATAAGACAGACAACAGCTTCACAAGTTTATTCCAACCAACCAAGCCCTGCAGTAAGACCGAAAATATTAAGACAGAATAAACTGTAACAGTCTATCAAATTAACTACTTTGGGGAATACAATCCAAAAGTGACCTGCTATTATCATGTGTGGGATTGCATTTGATTCAAAAGTCGAAAATTACACTTGAGACTTCTAAAGGAAGCCTGTTTCAGTGCTCTTAATATCAATGCTCTTAATATCTCATAATTAATCATGAAGACTGTGACCTCAAAATATTTTCATCTGTGTGTAATTGTGCAAACAAAGCTGGATATTTTGTAACAGTTTCTGCTGAGCTTTACAGTTTGCATTCATTAGTGTCAGGTTTATGCCTGGTGCATGCAAATAAAAAAAAAAATAAAAAAAATACAAGATCACCTATACTGACTGTTGTGATTGCTTTAATACATCTTTGTTTTATTTGTATATGTATCCATATCAGGAAATAATGCATGTTGACATTGAACCAATATTGTTTAGGTTTTGTTGCAGTGCCATTTATGACACTGCTTTGATTGATCAAATTGATTGTCCTTTTTTTTTTTTGACTTGTTCTGCACACTTTTTTGCAACTATATGTTTAAACTGTATTTCAAGTCATTGTTCAATTCCAACCAGACAAATTTGAAATAAAGGCAAAATAAATATGTATAGAATCACTAACTGAAACACACTGATGCTAATTTCATTGCGTTTGTCATGTGTGCGCACGAAATGAATTATTTTCAGTGGATTAAATCAACTCCAAAGCTTTGGGGTTAACTGTTCAATATTTGGATTCAGTGACTCGACTCTTTTTGGGGTCGACTTTGATGTGAACTGAAAGCACGATCGCGACTTGACGGACAACATTTATTAAAAATATATATTGTGTATGCTAAGAAACACTACACTACTGCCCAACACTGTATAATACACATGCTTCATGGCATAAATTGTGTTTAGAAGTCAGAAAACGTTTGTCTTCTAGACTAATCATTTACTTGAGGCCATGTTCAGTCATTTTCAACCCATCAAGGTGTCATACAAACGTCCAACTTGTTGGCCAAAGTAGCACGAGATGTTTTCTGAAGGGGCAAAAAGGATCAATAAATATTACCAGAAATGTGTGATGCATCTTGGTTCAACCGGTCCTTCCACATTCCCATAAAAAATGTCATTACTCACATGAGTTATGTCTTAAACACAAGTTATGTCATGAGGTCAGCAGCATAGTATAATGTAAAGTATTTCCACACTTTACTGTATTCTCTGTAATGTGCTCAATCATTTTATCTAACACATTATTAGTCTTTAAGTAAAGTGAGGTAGTATGCCCCAGTCTGCTTCATAACACAGTCCCACTCATTATTTTATAAAAATAAAATTAATGTCCGACTGTCTTTATCGTCAAATTTTATTGACTAGTTGTAGCAGCTGTACCTCACACAGACAGTAACCTGAGCTCAGATAGTCTTTAAAAAGGTCTTTTATTTTGATGACTGTTTCTAGGTGAAACTGGATCTCCTACAACCATGAACCAGTAAATAAAAGTGTTCTGCACGTCAGTGGCTGCCCTTTGGGGTGGACAACCTTCACATACCTTAAACTACGTTTGTATCCATTCGATAACCTATTTTTTCCTAAGAGAGGGTAGGAGGACGGCGTGTTATTTCCTGTGAAATCACAACTGAAAAAAAAAGACTGAAAACCTAACTATAATTCTGATCTACTTAGTGTAAGCACAGATTATTTTAGGGGCTTCAGTTATTTTGCTTCACAGATAAAATATGTGACTCTCCCATGAAGATGTGTGACACAGTGGCAATGATGGTAATGAACTCCTAGAAACTGCTCCACAGATGTTGCTAGCCAGCTAAAGCAAGGGAAAGGCAAAGGGGGTGGGTGGAGGTGTTAGCCCACTGAATGTTACCATAAGATAACTCAACCCCACATGAGATTGCTTTGAAATTGCCACCTTAATACCTAAAATTTGAAATGTGGGACACACATTGTACTGGCAGGCACATGATTTCTCCTAGGATTTCCTGATACTTCAATGAATCCATCTTGCCTTCCACACGCTGCAGGTTTCCAGTGCCAGAGGATGCAGAGCAGCCCCAGAGCATCACCGAGCCTCCACCATGCTTGACTATGGACAGTGTGTTCTTTCTTCATTCTTCTTCCTCCAGACATACCGCTGATCCATCGAAAAGTTTTGTTTCATCGCTCCACAGAACAGAATCCCAAAACTTCTGTGGCTTATTTATATGATCATGAGCCGACTTTTCCTGTGCTTCTGGGTCAGTAGTGGTGTACGTCTTGGAGTTCTGGCACGGAAACCTTCTGCGTTTATTACGCCTTACTGTGTTCACTGAAACCTCAGTGCCTGTTGCCACCAAGTCTTGCTGCAGGTCTTTTTGCAGGGTTTTTCACAACCTGCCTTCTCAGAAATCTGGTTGCAGCTGTTGCTAGCTTCCTTTTTCTGCTTCATCCAGGTATTCCATAAACTAGCCAGTTCAGGTAATTCATGTGTTCCAGCTCAAGCACACCTGGTGCAACTAATGAAGCCCTTGATTAGTTGCATCAGGTGTGCTTGAGACAACACCTGTTTTGCAGATGTGTTGTTGTGAGGGATTCTAATCAAGGGGTTTGTATAATTTTGAAACTGGAGAAATCATTTAAGTTGCATTTTCAGTTGAATTTGGGGAAACCACTTGAAGCAACAATTGTGTTGAACTATTTCAATTGATTTGTTCATTGAATATATAAATCACTCTAAATACGCTGCTCTCATGGATATCAAACAATACACAGGTTTATCAAAAACAAATCTTTGTTAAATATAGGTGTGCAACAATTATTGGCACCCTTTTAGTCAATACTTTGTGCTACCTCCCTTTGCCAAGATAACAGCTCTGAGTCTTCTCCTATAACGCCTGATGAGGTTGGAGAATACATGGCGAGGGATCCGAGACCATTCCTCCATACAGAATCTCTCCAGATCCACGCGGTGGACTCTCCTCTTCAGTTCACCCCACAGGTTTTCTATGGGTTTCAGGTCAGGGGACTGGGATGGTCATGGCAGGACCTTGATTTTGTGGTCACTAAACCATTTTTGTTTTGATTTTGATGTATATTTTGGATCACTGTCCTGCTGGAAGATCCAACCACAGCCCATTTTAAGCTTTCTGGCAGAGGCAGTCAGGTTTTCATTTAATATCTTGATATTTGATAGAGTCTATGATGCCATGTATCCTCCAGGTCCTCTGGCAGAGAAACAGCCCCAAAATATTAAAGAATCACTAGCATATTTAACCGTGGGCATGAGGTACTTTTCCATATGGCTACCTCTCTGTGTGCACCAAAACCACCTCTGGTGTTTATTGCCAAAAAGCTCTATTTTGGTTTCATCGGACCATAGAACCCGATCCCATTTGAAGTTCCAGTAGCGTCTGTCAAACTGAAGGGAGTTTGTTTTTGGATGAGAGTAGAGGCTTTTTTACTGAAACCCTTCCAAACAATTGGTGATGTAGGTGATTTGGGATTGTAGTTTTGGAGACTTTCTGACCCCAAGTGAGTTTATTTAACAAAAGAGCAAATGGTGAAACAATAAAGAACTTTTCACAGCCTTCTTTGCTCATATTTATCAAGGGTGTCAATGTTAGTGGAGGGCAGTGTAATTATATATAATTTTTTTCCTCACTCACTTGCGGACAATGTCCTTTGCCATTTCGGATATCTGGCTCCACTCATCTTCAGGAAAGTCAAAGCTGCCGGTCATGATCTTCTTGCGCATGTCTTTAGGGATGGTGCGGCTGTGGTGCTTGGAATAAAACGGAGGATAACCGCACAGCATCACATAGATAATAACGCCCAAGGACCACAAGTCACAGCTCTGCAAACAAAAAAAGAATGAATGTCACATGGCAAAAAAAAAACAAAAAACTGCAATATCACGTGGAACAGCAGGCAGTCCATTTCCTCTTTTCATTTCATCTTCATTCTCTACAATACAACTGGATCAGTTTATTCGATTTGTCGTCCCCCCCCCCCCCCCCAAATTTAAAGTACCGGACACAGTTCACCATTTTTGATGGGGTGGGTTACAAGAGTAAGAGTACAATTTGTCCTTTATTCACAAATCTCTCTCACGTGAACAAATGTGGAAATTTGAGCAAATATGCCCCACCCTAAAAATAGTTTCTCTCTCAACTAGGTATTAGGCAAATTATTAGTTTGTTTATTGATTTAAAATGCTCCACATCATACTCTCCTGGGGCCGCTCACCTTGTTATACGTGTATGGGGTGGGTGAGGTAGGTATTATTCCAGACTTCTCTTTCTGGTGGCGTCTTTGTGCCTCCAATACCTGAAAAATGTAAAAATCCATGATATCAAAACTAGCAAACAAGCAAATAGATGGGGGAATTAGAACGACAAAGGGCTTACCTGAGGTGCTACATAGTAAGGAGTGAATTGTGGGGTCATCAAATCACCTTGATCGATTTTCGCAAAACCAAAATCGCACAACTTTACAGGAGCATCCTGAAAGGTGGAGTTAATACAGTAGTAAATAAAGAATTCTATAAATTATACAACATTACTCAGAGCTATTTGCTGTCCATCTGGAAAATCTCTAGTAAATTCTAACAATAACCAACTTCAAAAAATGTTTTTACCAGTGAATTATCCTTGAACAGCAGGTTCTCTGGCTTTAGGTCTCGATGTGCAATGTTAAGTGAGTGACAATGTTCCAAAGCCTGGGCGATCTGTGGACATTAAATCATATAGATGTCAGAGAATCAATCAAAACATGAACAAGCACAAAATACTACATTATTGCAATGACTGTGTGAAGTGGTGGCAAACAAAGACGCTAGCCAATCTCGAATATCTTTTACGAGACATTTTTCTGTATTATAGCACAGCGCTCTTGAATTCTACGTTCTGATTGGCTGACAGACGTTCTAAGGTGTGCAATTATTTTTCAGTAAATTCACAGCTAAAGTAGGTCCAGTTATGTCGACCACATTACAGTTCCATATCACTTCGCAAAGGTAACTGAAATAACGCACAGAGCTAACAACAAACAAAATGACAGAATACCGAGACGTTCCAGAAATAAGTAAGCAATAATTGACGACGGGCCGTTGAATTATTCGAAAAATAATGCGCACCCGAGGTGGTAATGCGGCCACCAGGCGAAGCAGAGGCTTGAGCCATTGATATCCAGTTACTGAAGAGAGAGAGAGAGAGAGAGAGAGAGAGAGAGAGTGTGAGAGAGAGAGAGACAGAGCGCAAGAAGAAAGAAAAAAAAAAAAAGCGAGCGCATGTGATCGCAATAATGAGAGAAAACCGGTGAACAAGTATCAATATTTATTGATTTATTCATTGTATTTTCTGCAGTAATTAAAAAAAAGGAAAAAAACTTGTAAACAAGTAGGCTTACTGTTATTTATTTGTTCTATTTTTATATTATCAGCATGAAATGAAGAAAAAAAAAAAAAAAAAAAAAAAAAAAAAGTGATCTCTCTCTCTCTCCCGAATAACTGCATATAAATGGCTTAAGCCTTTGTTACCAGCTCCAAAACGACATTTTGGAATTAGCAAGGGAGGCTTGAGATGGGATGCGTAATAAATTAGTCTCTCTCACACACACGCACACTTTAAGGACAAAAACCTGACAAATGTTTTGAAATGAAAACTTCTGACCAACGTCTTGAGGTGTGGTAACTGTGGGATAAGCAAAATAATTAACTCCGGGCGGCTGAATGATTAGAAAACGTACACCCGAGGTGTAACAGCCGCATTACCACCTCAAGGCGTGCATTATTTTCTAATAATTCAACGGCCCAGAGTCAATTATTCCTTAATTAATGCACTACACTAGCTAACTAGTTGGCCATACATTACTACATGGCATTTCATTTATTCAGCTATTACATTAGGTATGAGCCTAGTCTTTTCAGGTAACCAGTACATGGGACTGAGGAAGCATATTAGAGCCTTCACTTGCCCAGTAGGCTAGCTAATGAATTTGTCCACTCCTGAGGTCATACAGCACACATACTGAATGTGAAGTTGCACCTGTTTAGTGACTTGGCTGGCCATCTTCTCTGTAAAGTGCCTGTGCTGGCTGATCCTGTGGAACAGCTCTCCTCCCTCCATCATCTCCATGACAATTAATAATCTTGCTCTGTAAAAAAAAAAAATTAAAAATAATCAAAACAGAAAAGACAGCATGGAGGATAAAATTAAATGAGGGGCCACATAAGCTAAGAAGAGACAGGCAGTATGGTGCGTGTCTTACCGTGGACTGGACTCGTGGGGAAACTGAACACTGTTGGCATAAACCTCCAAGATGCGTACAATGTTGGGGTGTGCGGCGCACATCATATGAAGTCTTACCTAATAAAGAGAATGATAAACGTGAGGAGTGAAATGCTGGGGCTCGTGGAAGTGTGTCACTACAGTAGGAATGATGCTGTCAGAAAAAAAAAAAACATCACATCACTACACCGGATCAACACTCACAAAACAACATCAGAAGCATGTGTACAGGTAGAATGTTTATGTGCAATAATCTACAGGGTGTCCCAAATGTCTCTATACATAAGGGAAATTAAACACCTTTTAGCAAAATTGTCTTTTAGCTAAATTTTCATACTTAGTTTAGATTATTAAAAGTATTTGCAGATAGCCTTTAAAAACACCTTTGACAAAAGAAGAACGTATTGAAATCCCGGCTCGGGAAGCTGTCGCAAGGTTGTGATGAACATGCCTAACACCAGATGTGTTAAACACGAGTTCATCAAGAGCGGGAGAGACGACTGCTTGTGTGTTTACAAAGGAAATGGCAATCATGTAGAGTTTTGCTAAAAGGTGTTAATTCCCTTTATGTCTGGACACTTTTGTGAAACCCTGGAGTTTATTGTGTGCAAAAGTATTTACTTTACTTTGCAATTTGTAAGTAGATTCATGTATATGCATTTATTAGGTTGTTATAATTGTGTCGCGATGCTGCTACGTCATTTTTAGTATCTTATTGTGAATTACACCAAACTAATTTATTATTCTACATAGATTTTTGAATGTTTAAAAAATGTTCAGGTTATGCGTTGGAATTAGGGGTAGATATGACCAAAATATCCTATCACATTTCCCACAAGCATTTCTAAGATGCACGATATGCATCACAATACACAAGTTTGCTAACAAACTGCCAGCAACACCATAGTGTTGCATTTAAAAAAAAAAAAAAAAAAAAAACCTGGTATAAATAATCTTTATCATTCATAAGCAAATGTATAGTTTTTATTATATAATTACGTGAAGTAAAAAATAATTATCACATCAGCTGCTTCCAGAGTGTAATTATTTTTTAAATATTGATAAAAGGATATTATATGCACATCATCTCAGAAAAGCATGACCTGTACCTACAAGTAGGGCTAAACACATATCATGGTACTTGAGGACATTTCTAGAATACACGATGCGCATCACGATATATAGTTAGCTAACAAACTCTCTGCAAAAACAGTAGTAAAATAAACAAACAAACAAACAAACAAACAAACAAACAAAAACATTAAACTGATAGACTATACTTTTTGTAATGCCTACAAAGACAAGTTTAAAAAATAAATAAATAAAAAAAAAAAAAAAAGGTCCCTCAAATCAAAAGCATCCATTCATTACCATTTAATTCGTAATTGTTAAAAACATTACAAATACATCACCATACCAACGATATCTCGGAAAAGCTTATTGCGTAATAATTTATCACGATATCAATAGGGTTAAAAAAATAATCGAGGCTTTATTTTATTTTCAGTGAAGCAACTTAATACAGCCTTGCTGGGTCATGTTGTTGCAATGAGAAACAGCCTGAGGGTGCTGTGGGATACGGTATTGTGATAGCACGCAAGGGGAGAAGGAGAATTAGTGGATAATAAAAAGATGGAGTTAAACACAGTCGCACGTTTACCATAGGCCTATAAAACTTTGAAAGAAATACCAGTAGACAGCAACTAAATGTTAAATAAAAAATTTTAAAAACGCAGCTGGGTGACGTGCCTTTCCCCCCCCCACAAAGTCGAAATATGGCTTCGTCCAAATTTATTGGTGCACCTCTCTCGTTAAGCACAAACCCAAAATATTCCCGGATCGCTGATGTAACGTTTCCCAACAAGATCCATCACAGCGGCAGAACCCGAAGAGAAATGGCAGAATTTGCCTGACTGGATTTTTCCATGCTCAAAACAATCCCGCATCCAACTAACAGACAAGAGGTTACGGCTCATGGAAATCAAAAATCCAGTATCTCAAAATATTAGATTAAAGAATTTATAATACAGAAATGTCAGCCTTCTGAAAAAGTATGCTAATTTATGCACTCAATACTTGGTCACGGCTTTAATCCTTTTGCAGGAATTACTGCATCAATGTGGCATGGAGGTGATCAGCCTGTAGCACTGCTGATGTGTTACGGAAGCCCAGGTAGCTTCGATAGCGGCCTTCAGCTCATCTGTATTGTTGGGTCTGGTTTCTCACATAGATTATCTATGGGGTTCGGGTCAGGCGAGTCGGCTGGCCAATCAAGCACAGTAATACCATGGTCAGGAAACCAGTTACTAGTAGTGTTGGCACTGTGGGCAGGTACCAAGTCCTACTGGAAAAGGAAATCAGCATCTCCATAAAGTTTGTCGGCAGATGGAAGTATGAAGTGCTCTAAAATCTCCTGGTAGACGCTGCCTTGACTCTCGACTTGAGAAAACACAGTGGACCAACACCAGCAGATGGCATGGCACCCCAAATCATCACTGACTGTGGAAACACACTGGACTTCAAGCTACTTGGATTCTGTTCCTCTTCCTCCAGACTCTGGGACCTTGATATCCAAATGAAATGCAAATTTACTTTCATCGTCCCCACGATTGTGGTTGCGTGTACTGAACCAGACTGACAGATTAAAGCCTCAGGAAACCTTTGTAGGTGTTTTGAGTTAATTAGCTGATTAGAGCTCTTCTCAGGTCATCATTTCTATATTATAAATTCTTTATTCTAATACTTTCAGATGCTGGATGTTTGATTTCCATGAGCTGTAAACCTCTAGCTGTAATCATCAAGATTACAACAAACAAAAGAAAAGCTTGAAATGTTTCACTTTGTGTAATATATATTACATGAAATTTTAATTAAATTACAGAAAAAAAAATGTAACTTTTCCACGATATTGTAATTTTTTGAGTTGCACCTGCATTGTCCAGCCCTACCTAGAAGTTAATGCGTACAACTCCAGCACTGTTCACAGTGAAAGTGATCTGATCTGTGACACCAACTGCTGTCTTTAAAAATGTGATTCAATGAATAAATTAAACTTAAAAAAAAAAAAAAAAAATTCCAGAAAACCTTTGGCAGAAGTCAATAAATGTGTCCCTCAGTACCTCATTGCGTGCTTTAGGTCTGTCAATCAGGATCTTCAGGGCTAACCGTTCTTGTGTTGACTTCTTCACACACACCCTAATGGAAAAAAGTTGTCAATGTCACTGTCCTTGGCAAGAGTCTAACTTCTGACAACATTCTGCTGGCTTTAAAACTCTAAGATCAATAAACAACGCACTCCAAATCTCACACCAAAGTGCAGCACTTGTATAACATACAATGCTCTACTTATTTACAGTGTACTCCACTAATATTGGCACCCTTGGTAAATATCAGCAAAGAAGGCTATGAAAATTTGTCTTTATTGTTTAACCTTTTGATCTTTTGTTTAAAGACTTCACAAAAATACTCTGCTCTCTACTCTGGATATCAAACAATTGCAAACAACTCAGGTTTATCAACAATAAAATAAATGTTTGTTTAATGTGTGTGTGCACGCAACAATTATTAGCACCTCTAGAATTCATATAAGAAAAATATATTTGAAGTATATTCCCATTGATATTTCACATTTTTAGTACACCTGCATGCCTAGGAACAGGAAATTGTTCAACCATTACTTCCTGTTCCAGAGGGGTATAAATATGAGGGAACACATAGGCCAAATTCTCTTAGCCATTCGTAACAATGGGTAAGACCAAGGAATATAGCTGTGATGAGCAGCAAAAGGTTGTTGAGCTTCACAAAATGGGAAGCGGCTATAAGAAAATAGCACAATCATTGAAAATGCCCATTTCACAATCAGGGCAATAATTAAGAAGTTCCAGTCAACTGGAACTCAACCTAGAAAGGACGCGTGTCTATATTGTCTCAACGCACTGTGAAGAGGATGGTTCAATTGGCCAAAAAATCTCCAAGGATCACAGCTGGAGAACTGCAGAAGTTAGTTGCATCTTGGGATCAGAAAGTCTCCAAAACTACAATTCGAAGTCACCTACATCAGCACAAGTTGAAAAAAGCCTCTACTCTCATCCAAAAACGAACTCAAGCGTCTTCAGTTTGTCAGACACTAGTGGAACTTCAAATGGGATCGGGTTCTATGGTCAGATGAAACCAAAATAGAGCTTTTTGGCAATAAACACCAGAGGTAGTTTTGGTGCACACAGAGAGGTAGCCATATGGAAAAGTACCTCTGCCAGAAAGCTTAAAATGGGCCGTGGTTGGATCTTCCATCAGGACAATGATCCAAAACATACATCAAAATCAACACAAAAATGGTTTACTGACCACAAAATCAATCCCAGTCCCCTGACTTGAAACCCATAGAAAACCTGTTGGGTGAACTGAAGAGGAGAGTCCACTAGCGTGGACCGTAAAATTTGAAGGATCTGGAGAGATTCTGTATGGAGGAATGATCTTGGATAACTTGGCATGTGTTCTCCAATCTCATCAGGCATTATAGGAGACGATTCAGAGATGTTATCATGGCAAAGAGAAATAGCACAAAGTATTGACTAAGAGGGTGCTAATAATTGTTGCACACCTATATTTAACAGCAAGTTGTTTTTTTTTATATATATAAAAATCTGTGTTTTGTTTGCAACAGTTTGATATACATGAGAACAGAGTATTTTTGTGAATTTTTGTAACAAAAGTTCAAAAAGGTTAAATAGACAATTTTTCACAGCCTATTTTGCTCATATTTACCAAGGGTGCCAATATTAGTGGAGGGCACTATACATACACTGAAATTTCATTCTGATCAATAAAGATGTCTAAACATTAAACCTGCATGACCACAGAAGCAAAACAAGCACACAGCTTTAGTTTCATTTTGACTAATTTAGAAAGCTACACCAATGCTAAAGAATAGGACAACTGATTTAATACACCAGCAACTACTGAAACTGATCAATTCATTAGATTAAAATAGGCTCGGTCATTTTATTGATAATATTTTATTTATAAGTACCTTTGAAGGTACCAAAGAACACTGTACAGATAGATCACAGCACGTAAAAAAGAGGCAATAATAGTAATTTAATTTTTTTTTTTAAAAGGGAATAATTGAAAAGCAAAAAATGGAGGGCCCAATAAGATAAATGGATATGGAGTTTGTTAGGCAGGTTGGAAAAGCAAGGTGGAAAAGATGGATTTTTAGTTTTTGTTAAAAGGTTTTTAATTGTGAGGTAAAATGAGGGAGAGAGGTAGTCCCTGTGATGCCCAGGACTCTGTACATGAGGGGGGGAAATGTGGAGCACCGACATCCAACTGATCAGGACAAGCAGGAGTCTATATTTACTGGTCATTCACGCTGCCTTTTAATTTAAAAACACACTCCCACTGTTGCTTAAAATGCAACAACTAAATATAACATTGTTTTGGCAGGGGGAGGGACGCAGCAGGCTCCGGCTTTAGCAAGAGAAAGCTCTGAACACGAAAAGTCAAGACTTTTCGCCACTTTAGGCAACGAACATTTTACCGCGCCACCTGATGTGTGCACTTATATAATGCCATTTTGCTGCAGTGTATTTCTCCCACAGAATGAATGGACAGCCAAAAACAACCTCTTGAAGGAGACAAACCTGAGAAAAAACACTCATTTAACTGCTAAGGGCTGATTTATACTTCTACATATGCAGGGTGAAATATTCGTATCGCATGTAACGTGAACCACACCAGAATTTGAAAAATTACACAGCAAAGAAAAGCCGAAAAACAACACGGGTTTTGTGTTTCACTTCAGGAAAAATAAATAAAAGATAGCCTAGACATACAGTGGGGGAAATAAGTATGGGACGTATCAACATTTCTTTCAGTAAATATATTTCCAATGAGGTTATTCACATGAAATTTTCACCAGACTTTGGTATTAACTCCACACATATAAAGAAATCCAAACATTAAAGTTCAAAAATGAAGTTATGTGTAATAAAGTGGAAAGACACAGGAAAAAAAAGTATTGAACACACTAACTGAAATTTATTTAATACTTAATGGAGAAGCCTTTTTATTTGTAATGACAGCTTCACGACGCTTCCTGTATGAAGAAATTAATGGGCTGCAGTATTGAGGTGTGATTTTGGCCCATTCTTTTAAACATATTGTCTTTAAATCTTGTTCAATTGGATTCAAGTCAGGTGATTGACTGGACCATTCTAACACCTTGATTATTTTTTTTTTTTTTTTTTTTGAGTTTCCCCTTTGCTGTGTTTTGGATCGTTGTCCTGCTGAAAGGTCCACACACGTCTCATTTTCATCATCCTGGTGGATAGCAGTAGCAGCAGATTCTTCTCAAGAATCTCCCGGTAAAGGGCTCCATTCATCTTTCCTTCAATTATATGAAGTCTGCCAGTACCATGTGATGAAAAACAGCCCCACACCATGATGTGTTTTAAGGGTGATATGCAGTGCCATTTCTTCTCCAAACATGGTGTGTAGTCTGACAGCTAAAAAAGTAAAATTTTGCTCTCGTCTGACCAGACTACACTCTCCCAGTATTTCATAGGCTTGTCCAAATGAGTTGTAGCAAACTTTAAACAAGCTTCAACATGCCTTTCTTTAGTAATGGAGTCTTGCGGGGTGAGCGTGAGCAGTGGAGTGCAATGCCTATTGTTTTCTCTGTGACGATGGTACCTGCTGCCTCGAAGTGTTTCTGGAGCTCTTTCCGAGTGGTCCTTGGCTCTTGGGCTACTCTTCTGACTATTCTTCTGACTCCCTGGTCAGAAATCTTGCGAGGAGCTCCTGTGTGTGGCCGGTTGATGACGGAGTGATGTTGCTTCCACTTGTGGAAAATGGCCCTAATGGTGCTTACTGGAAGATTCAGAAGTTTTGAAATATGTCTGCATTTGATTCCAGCAATATGTTTTGCAACAATAAGGTTCTGAAGGTCTTGGGAGAGCTCTTTGCTTTTACCCATCATGAGATGTTTCTTGTGTGACACCTTGGTAACGAAAAGCCTTTTTATAGACCATCATCAATTTACTAACCCAGCTGATATTAATTTGCACAGATAGGGCGTATAATTACTTACGGGTTTCAGCTGGTTCCTTGCCTTACCTTGGAGAACTGCTTTTTCTTAGCGTGTTCAATACTTTTGTCCTGTGTCATTCCACTTTATTACACAACATTGTTTATGGACTTTACTGTTTCATGTGACTATACTATTTCATGTGAATAGACTCATTGGAAATATATTTACTGAAAACAACGTTGACATGTTCAATACTTATTTCCCCCACTGTACATTTGGTTTGAAGAAGTGCTGAGAAAAAGGGACCCCTTGTGTGATTAATTATAAATCAAGTGACTTCTCAGCGAAAACAGTGAGAAGTGTTTAAACTCCTCTGTATTCAGCAGTACGAGTGGAATAGTGTTAAAACGAGAAGTAATTAGTGCTTTATTCCATAATTTTATCAATCACAGAATGAGGACGCGTTACATTTTATTTTTGAGTTGCTGTGGTTTACATCACCTTCACTGTGCATTTACTAGGAATCAGAAGAAAGAACGTAAAGCATGTGATCCTGCAGGATTAAACTGGCCTGTGTAACTGTATAAACTACAGCCGTTATAAAGCCTCACATTTGATATAATATATTTATATCAACACTATCATGATTGTAGTTTCCCATAAATAAGTCTATTAGAGCAGTGGTCACCAACCCTCTTCCTTAAGAACAACCTTCATGCAGGTTTCATCTCCAACCAAAGTCATTGAGGAGATCTGTCTGGGAAACTAACAGCGTGGATTTTTACAGTGTTTTTTTTCCATCCATTTCCGTCATGAGCTGTTTTAAGGCTTTTAACAGACTGCACCTTCAGAAAGCGGTTTCAAAACACGTGCTCAATAGAAGCGACAAGAGAAAATTTTATTGTTTACAGTTCAGATGTATTTTGACAAAATATTACTCTGGGTTCCTTTAAATCATATACTGTTTCCGAATATGCAATTACACAACTTCCAGCCAACCAAATCAGTGCTCGCCCTGACATACAGCACTGAAGATACGCACAACGTGTAGTTAGCTCACGGGAGGACTGAACGTGCAACGTTTACCCATGATCCCTCTCGCTGCAACACAACGCAAATGCATGTTAATGCAGGAGTATAAATTGGCCCTAATGCATTGTGCCTTCACCTTAAACACACGAACCTGAACTGAATAGGGTCTTTTATCAGTTTCGTAGCGGCCAGAACAAAATGTGAAATACTTTTTTTCCAAAATAGGAACACACACAGGAGGCCAAAAAGGAGGATTTGGTTTATTCCCTTTTGCAACAAGGTGTACATGTGACGCCAGCAGAGCTAAGCAACTCGGCGAACAGAGGAAGGGTTAGACTTTGTGCAGTTATTTATTTTATCTTTTTGAGAGCACCAAAACAATTTGCTATATAGAGTCACTGAGCAGTCAATCCTCTAAACGAGAACTTGTGTACTTGCTTGTTTTCTCTGTGGAGTACTCGAGCTGTCAAAGTGAAATCAGTCATAGCAGAAAAAGTATGAAAGACTGAGAGTGAGGGCGCTCGTCTTAGCAGCTGGGATATTCGCTCGTTTCTAACTTACTTCAGGCTGCAAACTGCCCGAGATCCCATTTTTGGCTTCACATTTCCTATAGAGATTTCACATTTGACAGCAAGGAACAGTTCTGTTTACTGTCCTACAAGCCATTACTGACTATAAATTATTGTCCATCACTAAAATCATAGTATCTCTAAGAACTACTCTACTATAGTGCACATAATTATTTAGGTTGGATTTACCATTTGTTCTACGCTAATAAGAGTCGCTCTAAATTATAAGGCTGTTGAAACACTTGATGTGGCACTATATCCACTAGAGGGTGGGTCAGAGCTAAGACGTCCTTGACCAACAGTTTTCCATATTGACTTAGCAACATTTTAATACATTATGATCCTTCCAGCCGTCCATTTTCTGTACCACTTATCCTACACAGGGTCAAGGGGAGCCTGGAGCCTATCCCAAGGCACAAGGCACCTTGGACGTGTGCCAACCCATCGCAGGGCACAATCAGACACACACCCATGCACACACTACAGACAATTTAGAGATGCCAATCAGCTTACAAAGCATGTCTTTGGCAAACGTGCTAACCACCAGATGAACTAGATGATGCAGGACAAAAATGAGATTACCCAATCTTACCTTACAGGTCCACTGATTCCAGCACCGAGCTTCTGGGTCCAGTTTATACTGTACTCTTCCAAGATGGAGCTCTCCTATGGGCATGATATTAACGTTAATACAGCAGATCAGTATTTAATAATAAGTAGTATGGATTTACACAATATTGCTATTTCAAATACACACACAAAAACATTTTATCCAATGGAGTCTTGAGCAACTGGCAGAAATGTATGCTTAAACCTAGAAAAGCAATTTGTAAAGCCCTTCGGAAGTCTTTAGCTAACATGTATATTGTAAGGAATAACACAACGGGCTGTGCTTTTGTAGGAGAATAATCAGCCCCTGGCGGGTGTGAGACAGTGCGACACGTTACTTCCCTGAATAAGTGCGTTATTATCCTTAAACCACAGCAACTGGCCAACAATGACATTTATTATTATTATTATTATTATTATTATTATTATTATTACATTTTTATTTATTAAATAACAATGTTCTCTTAATTCGTTTATTATTAACCTCAGATTATATGGATCGTCTACCATACAAGTGAACGAGTTGTTACCATAGGAGCCTTAACTTATTAGAACAAGTGCATTAATACACAGACCCCTCCAAAAGTATTGGAACGGCAAGGCCAATTCTATCTTTTTCGCTATACATTGAACGCATCTGGATTTGAGATCAAAAGACTAATATGAGACACTAGATCAGAATTCCAGCTTCCCTCATATTTACACCTAGATGTGTTCAACAACTTGGAACATGCCACCATTTTTTCAAGTGATCAGAAATATTGGAATACGTGACTGATAGGTGTTTTGAAAACGAAAGAATGAGAATCAAAAGAAGCTAATAAATGGTGCTTAGTCCTGCATTGCGAGTGTGCTGTCCAGCCCACTTTCTCACCCTGTTGAGGTAATGATCCGTGACAGGGTGAAGATGATAGCCGGTGACTGTGTCTGCTTAGACTACACTGATGCAGAGAATACCAGAAAACTAGTGTACAGATTCACAATGATACAGTAACGGTTTATGTAGCACTGAATAAAAATAAAACAGCATCGGTCATTTGGATAAGCGACTTAGGCACTGTAGATTTCTATTTCCACAGGAAGTTGACAGAAACCCACATAACACAGATTCAAGCCACTCATTAAACACACAAGTTTGTGTTGACCGATATAATAGTTATTCTTATTAGCTTTTTAAAATACATTAAGATACCTCCATGAAGTCAGCTTCGCATAAAATAAATAGATTACACACACACACACACACAGTACTGTGCAAAAGTTTGTCAAAAAAGTTTTTTTTTTTTTTTTTTTAGTACAAACTTTGTTATAGATTTTTATTTGATGACTTCTACATTATCGAGTCAGTACAAAAACATTTTATATTTCCAAACATTAGTTTTCTAGCACAAAATTAAAATGTTACATAAAAATGTCAGAAAAGACAGCAGCATATTACATAGACGCTTTTCAGACAAAACACACAATGAAGGCTGCTGGGTTTCGCTGCAAAAATAAGAGGAGACAGCGACAATCAAAGTCTCCAGAAGAACCGTGTCTGGTTCTGCAAGATGCTCAATAAAACTTACAGCTCATTTCCTTATAAAACTGAGCAAATTGCACCAGAGACTACTATTTTTCATCTTTTCAGTCACACCAAATTTACTACTGTTTATTGCTCTTTATGGTATCTACAGCATTTCTTGGCACATGCCTAAAACTTTTGCACAGTACTGTATGTGCTGGTTTTGTTTGGTTTGAAGACAAAGTTACATATTCATGAACGTCATCATCATATCAGGCATTAGGGCTGGGAGATACGACTATATCATCAACATTGTGAGCAGTTATGTCACGATACACTTAGTCCTTTTCTCCTTTTCAATATTGTTGAAGGTTAAATAGTTTTGCTTATTTTTGTATTTCAAAAATGTTAAACAAAAGTATTATTGAACAGTTGTGTGTGTTTGTTTACTAGGAAATTGTTTGCACCACATAGTCACCATGTCACAGTGTATTGTAGAAATGCTTAGAGAGTTGTGATACATTTTTCCCCATATTGCTCACCCCAGTCAGTAATCATATTTATGCAGCACAAATCAGAACAAAAGAACGCAGTAATTCGGATAGATTTCGGTCTGCTGCTGATCTGAATGGGGTTCGAGGCGATGTAAGATCACGCTCAGCCATAGACATACACTGAAATACACAAGGACAAAACATCACAAGGCATGCTGTTAAAGGAGAATAATCAGTGACAGGCTGGTGCGATGCGGCTTGACATGATGAGTTACTGCTCCTGGAATCTGTTACCACCACGAAGTTTGTTAGCACCCCGGATCATTTTTACAATAACAGCATATCACGGTGTGTTCTATTCCTCTTATACCACAGCAATTTGCCAACACGGTCCTGTCCTTATTATATTTCTAAATAAAAAGCACACTGGAGAGTACCCAAGGACTCACCGCGCCTTCAAAAAAGTCCAAAATGAGGTGTGTAGACTGAAGGAATCCAAGGGACAAACATGTACAAAGAGGAGCCTGTGCACTCCAAGTAAGAAAAAAGAAAAAAGAAAAAAAAAACAAAAAAAAAAAACATGCATTAAGAAAAAAAAACAACAACAACACTGCTTTACTTGAGAACAAAATGGCAAATGTTTTGGTCATGTGTGACAGTCCTCAATGCCTAATCACAGTGCTGGGTGTGGGTTACATGGGTCACATGATAAAGTCACATGATAACAAAACCAAAGGATGGGTGTTACACCCCTTAAGGTAAAACGCAAAATAAAGTGAGATATGCTAACCACCTAATCCCCAAAGTGCTCAACGACATCAAACTGACATACCAAACCAAACAAAACCAGGACATTAACACCGAATCACAAGATACAAGATGTAAACCAAATAAACAACACAGACAATATAAGAATAGAGAATTCTCACAGACGTACATTCTTATTAGGAAAATAGAAAACTGTAGAGCAACACTGTCCACATTTCAGAATGTACCTAGACTCGAAACATTTATATAGAACATGTCGGAGCATGTTAGTCCCTTAAATAAAAAGCACACCATGCATTTGATTTTATCCATGTATAGTTACATTTAATGTTGTGAAACGTTAGCTAGTTCCTGCAATCTCTTTCACAGCAACAGCTATGAATTGTCACTTCATACTATCCTTCCTTTCTTTTTCTCTCTTGAAGCTATTAAGAAAACAAATGTAGCTTGTCACATAACTGAGAAACCCCAGAGTCCTCTATCCTGAAGACATTCCCCACAGTAGAAAACCAGCTTCACCTCAAAGGACGGACTCGAGTCTTATTTAATAAACGTTAAATAAAAATGTCTTCTTACAGAAAACTTTTATACTTGTTCAGTGTTACATAACCACTTCTTGTTAGGCTTACGTGAGCATCCATAAGACTGACGTCCTTGGAATTTACTGTTAGTATAGAAATGATCAAGTATTAGAACAAGTCCATTAATATAAACCCGTCTCTGGCCCAGTAGTCATCACGACTGTCAGAGTTGCTGTTATAGAAAATTAATGAATTAATCGGGTGTGAAATTACAACAGTGCTGTGGTATTATGCAATTATTCTATTCTGAAAAACTAAAGCCGCACGCACCAACAGTTTTACTGCACAACTGAGCGCAAACGCCTGTTCAGCTTCTTTTAAATGTTAGTCCAGTGAGGTTATTAAGATGCCTTGCATGCGTTTCCTGTGCAGCTGAACTGCGAGACAGCATCTAAAATGACATTTGTCCTGCCAGAACCTCTAAACTTAAAAACACTTTACTGCTGCGGTGTGGTCCCGATCTGATTCGGACTACGGCACTGGGCTCAGTTTCCCATGACCACCATCGAGTTACAAAAACATCATCAACTACTGTATTACAAAGCGTGCTTTAGGAACTGGAGAAGCGTACACACGGATTTGTGCACTCTGACGCTTTTGAGAAACAGGAGGACGGCCTTTATTCGAGTCGCATGTGCCAAAGCTTGGATCAGGAGTTGTTAACGGAGCCGCGTTTGGCTCAAACCACAAGTGAAATTCAGGTCAAACTGCTCCAAGGACCGTGTATGAATCATTTCATCATAAACAGTGAATGATTTACATTATCTACACAACCTGGGACTTAAGACGGGTTGGACCTTAATCAGGGGAGAGAAAACAAACTGCAGTTAGACAGGAAATAAACTGCTACAAGTTTACCCATGTTTGTAGTTGAATCTCAGCATACAGAATTGATTGATTTTTGTTTTTAAAGAAAAAAAAAGTTTTATCTGCATCATCCCCCCATTATTCTTCATTACTTACCAGATCTAATAACCACTAATCACTAGCAGTATTTAGGTGGTGTACGGTATTGTATTGGTGTTGTTTTGTTTTCTTACTGCATGGTATTACATTATGCTGTGTGTGTGTTTGTTTGTTTTTTGTTCACCAAAAGAAATTCCTTCTACATCTCTTTGTACTTGGTGAATGAAAGTTTATGTCCCTGATGTTTTGACTCTCTGCAGCTGAAATGACTTCATTAGTGGATAAAAATATCAAGCCACAATAGAAAAGGCTAATATTATGATTACTAAGGACAAATCACTTCAGCTCCTAATCAGAGGACAAAGTCTTCAGTTAATCCTGTAAGTGCTGACCTTAATAAACTTGTCTGCATTGTTGTCTTCAGACATGGTGTTCATGTCCCGCTGCGTCTCCACACTCGGTGTAGGCTGATTAGGGAGTCTGTGTGTCCGGCCTCGGATGATCGACTCTGTACCTTTTTCCCGAAATGCAACGGTGACTTTCCATTAAATTTGGGCTTGTCGAGCTCTAACCTACAGGCTTAACTGGGACAACGTGCTGCTCGACGCTATTTTAGCCCTGCAGCTCGTCTCGAAGTTGACAGCGTGCCGTCAGTAAATCCCGAGCAGGAGAACCGCCCGAGCTCCAACAGCCGAGAGGAGAGCAGCAGGAGGAGGAGGAGGAGGAGGAGGAGGAAGCGGAGCCACTTTTGGGTGGCAGGAAAACAAAGCCGTGTATTTATAGCAGCTCGGTTTGGTAATGAGCGGTGAGTGAATGCCGTGAGAAGTTTTACCTCTTCTACAGTGCGGCTGTCTCTAGCCCAGCTCAAAGTGCTGCTCGGGGTCCGTTGATTAACGGAGAACCGGCGCTCAGCCGCAGGTTAGCTCCCCACTTACCTGTCCGTTTAGCTTGCTAGCACGAAGCGCTACAGCGGATTGCAGCCACACACAAAAAAAGCAACGTCAACTGCTTATAACCTTCAATCCTTCCAGGTGTAAACGAATCATTTAAGAACCGGGCGTCAGGACAATCTGAGTGCAGTCCGCTAAGAGTTCAGGACTTATTTGGTGTGTCGCTATGTTTCAGCTAGCAGCAGCCTCAAACCTCTGTTAACGATTCTCCCAGGAAACGGGCAGCAGATGAGCAGTGCGGTGAGCGGCTGTCCCTGATAACGCCGGCGAGCATCATATTAACGACTTTCATCGCACTTTCACATTTAATCCATAGGTAGTGCCGTAATGTCGGTAAGAATTATATACAGTTTACCTATTCGCCATATCACGCACATATAATTGTGTAGAGTACCTTAGTCATTTGTTTTGAATCAGGCATGTTGAAAGACTACTACAGTCTTTGGCTTTGTTCGTGACGCGGAGGGTCCTCATCCATCTGGTCGCACGCGGTGCGTTTCATTCTGTTGTAACGCAGCCTCATAGACAGTCAGCTGAGAACGTTGAATGTGTAAATAAAATATATACGCTGACGTCTGCTTTATAGTCTAAAGCGCTATTCGGACGGGATTAGTTTTCTAAACATAGTTTGAGTTACAATTCTTATCACCCGACCTCTGTGAGTCCGTGTACCGGTTCGGACAGGACTAACAGCTCCTTGTTTATTACACAGGGGGAGGGTCTGTTTTGTACAGCTGGGCGCTGTAGATCACGTGATCTGGATGCGTGCATAAGTACTTTTAAATGTAACTTTCTTAATTTATTGATTTAATGTTAATTTATTTATTTTACTTATTTAAAAAAACTTACAAAAAAAACTTAATGATTTTATAGAACTGGCTGCTTATAATAAACCCACTGAAACAAACACGTGATTACTTATATCATTAAAACATTATATAATGTGTAATTAAATGAAAACATTATATAATGTACAATTAAAGTAAAACATATAGTGGCAGCAAGCAGAAAACGCGTGTGTGAGAGCTTCTACGGCAGTTCACGTTGGCCAAAACACACAAGGAAAAGCGTTTTGACAGACATTGGCATTAGTACGGGATTAGATTTCTCATAGGATTGCTGAGTTAGCCGAAAAACAGTAGGGAAGTTGCTCCGGAATTTTTACTACAGAGGTTGTGTGTGAGAAACACAGACTTGGCAGAACAAACTTGGATTAAAAAGCGCGTCTTGAAACACGAATATCTCTACCGTCCCCCTGGAAAACTAGTCCTGCCCGAATAGTGCTAAACATGCCTCTAGGGTGGGTTAAACATGCCTCTAGGGTGGGTTAAACATGCCTCTAGGGTGGGTTAAACATGTCTTTAGGGTGGGATAAACATGTCTTTAGGGTGGGATAAACATGCCTTTATTGTCTTTAATCTTTATTGTGAGCAGAGTTCATCTGTATGAACTGATTTAAGTGGGTTTGATAGTCTACCAATTTGAAATGTCTATTTTATAATGTATTAAAAAGTGTCTCCTGGCTCAATGATATTGACAGATCCAATGACTTTTAAGAGTGATTACTTTAAAATTCTATAGTAAAATGTATTGGTGTTTACTGTGAGCATAGAGGTTGATTGAGTAGCAATTTGAAATGTCCCTTTTACTTCAGCATTAAGAGAAAGTAAAATATTAATGAATATTAATTAGTTCATATTAATTAGTTAACTAATTAATATGTTAATATTTTGGTGTCAGAATTCCTCTGTGAAATGAACCATCTACATGTTAAAAAATGTATTTATGGTTGGATTTATAACAATAATAATAATAATAATAATAATAAATATAGCTGCAAGCCGCAATGGCGGATTCCTCCTCAAGATCGCGGACCATTTCAAAATTGACATGGTAGATAAATGTATCCCACAGATCCAACATTTCAGTGCATTTGGATCAATGGCAGATTTTAAGTTCATTTTTGTAGTTTTCCACAAATTATCATTGTAGAGGATTTTTCATCATGCGGACATTATGGGTTCTTGAGACCTTTTTGTTCCCCATGAGCAACAAGGCATGCATACCAACTTTCAGACATGTTGGCCAGCCCGCTTAGAAATGCCATCATTTTGAATGAATGTGTCATCTTTGAGGTGTGGTCTGTAGCACCCTCTATACTCTGTTTAGGCCCATGCTTTCTGGAGAGGTGTAAGTTTGGTCTCTAGTTTCAGTGTGCCACAATAAAACAAAATTGACCAAAACTGACCGAGCTTCATGGTTCTGGAGAAGACGATGTACTGTTTCTGTTAGCATTAGCTGTGGCTAAATCAGCCACAGAATGTCTGCCTAATAGACAGTCAGCCCACGCTTGTCAGAAAGCCATGGATGCGTGTGTGTGGCCCCAAGCGGACTGTGGAGGAAGGGAGACAACCAGCATTTAGCCGAGCATGCATATTTCAGATATTCACAATAAATCATCTTACATTCATCCATTTCTCAGATTTACATTTTACATTACATTTGACATTTTATTCATTAAGCGGACGCTTTTATCCAAAGCGACTTTCAAATGAGGAAATACAAGCAAAGCGATGTAAAGCGGAGAACAATACAAGTAGTGCTACCGTACAAGATCTATTAATTGAGTTCTAGAAAAGCAAAGTGCGCAGAGTAGAGGTGTAAGAGCCAGAGTAGGTGATTTTTATTCATTTTTTTAGGGTAATGTGGAGTTGGGGTTTTAGGGGTTAGTTACGTGCTCACGCAAGAGTTGGGTCTTTAGCTGTTTTTTTCCTTGCCCTGGAAAAGTTTGGGAACCCCTGAGTTACAAAACCCTTCAGAGGTTTTGCAAGATACAACATATGGCTAAAACTTTGTGGACACCTGACCATCACACCCACATGTGCCTAGTGAACATCTCATTCCAGAGTTACTCCCTCTTTGCTGTTATAATAACCTCCACTCTTCTGAGAAGGCTTTCCACAAGATTTTGGAGCGTGGCTGTGTGCATTTGCCCATTCATTCTGTGCAGGACACTCGAGGTCTTCCACACCAAACTTAACACACCATTTCTTCATGGAGCTCGCTTTGTGTACAGGGGCATCATCATGCTGGAACAGGTTTGGGCCTCTTAGTTCTACTGAAGAGAAATGGTAACGCTACTGCATACAAAAGACATTCTATATAATTGTGTGTTTCTATCTTTGTGGCAACAGTTTGGAGAAGAACCACATACAAGTGGGATGGTCAGCTGTCCACAAACTTTTGCCCATTTTAATAAAGACAGTTTAGAAGGGCCAGGAGGGCTGGTTGCAAAACCATATACATATTTCCTGTACACTATATGGCCAAAAGTATGTGGACACCTGTCTAAACTGTTGCCACAAAGTCTAAAGCATACAATTATATAGAATGTCTTTGTGTGCTGTAACATTATAATTCCCCCTTCACTGGAACTAAGAGACCTAAACCTGTTCCAGCATGACAGTGCACCTGTGCACAAAGCGAGCTCTATGAAAACATAGTTTGCTAAGGTTGTGTGGAAGAACTTGAGTATCCTGCACAGACCCCTGACCTCAACCCCACTGAACACCTTTGGGATGGAACACTGACTGCACCCCAGACCTCCTCACCCAACATCAGTGCCTGATCTCACTAATGCTCTTGTCTGAATGATCACAAATCCCCACAAAATCCGCCCAAATCTAGTGGAACGCCTTCCCAGAAGAGTGGAGCTTATTTTAACAGCAAAAAGCAACTAAATGTTGAGCGGGATGTTAAAAGCACATATTGGTGTGATGGTCAAGTGTCCAAAAACTTTCGGTTATGTAGTGTGACTGGCACAACAGGTCACTAAACTTGCATACGCATTATAAAATGTTATACTGTTTAGCCATATCTTGTTTGCTCTTGTTCATTATGAACACCATGTGGTCTTCCCTACATTGCAATCTGTTCTCAAATGGAAATATAAGCATAATGTACAAAAATACATGAAATACACATAACCACACATAAAAAGCTTTGAATTATTTATTGCAGAAAAATTGAGTTAAAGCACTGCACAATTCCAATGCTTGTGTGAAAACAAGGTGTATTCCTGAGTCACTCTCAAAATGCAACAAAAGCAACAATGGAACAAATACCATAAGAACAATATATTTGATGCACTTGTGCTAAATAAGGAAATAAGGTTCCCTGAAAACAGAAAAGCTTTATAAATCAAGAAAATTTCTTGGTTAAAGAATAAGTCTTGTACTTGTATGCCCTTTTTTGTCACTGGTTTCTTCAAAGGGATGGTCAAAACCACTTACGAATTCTTCTGAGGAATTTTAATTGTTACCTGCCGGACCAAAAATGATAACACAGATTAATTTTTATGATGGGGAAATGTCAAATCATATACCATCATAAGTTGTGATTCACGTTTTGGATCGATGGAGACCAGCACATAAGACATATCAATATAAGTCATGCTATAGCCGGTTACCCATGTTGTCAAAAATGCTGTACTCCATTTGGTTGATACAGATCACAGATTAATAATTTAACTTATTATTAATAAGTTCTTTACTTTCAATGGCATGAATGACAATAACATATACCTAAATACTTTTGCCAATCATAGACGTTTCAAGTTATCATGATTAAATCAGTCATTTTTCTCACGCCCCGTTAGATACTAATAAGACAGTGTGAAAGATTTCATGTACTGTGTCACAAGGATGAGGTGTGCATGCTTACAGTTTTGACTTCAGTGTAGTTTTCCAGGCCATACTCTCCCATTTCACGCCCAGTCCCTGAGGCCTTGTAACCACCGAATGGAGCCTGAACTCCAAACACATTGTAGCAGTTAATCCTGTAGACATGAAAAATATGAAAACCTGACTGAGTGGAATGAATATGCCACATTCCCTTCTCCAAAAAACGAAAAAAAGTTTCCCCATAAAATGAGCACAAATGTGTGCAAATTTATTTGTAGACAAAAGCCAGTATAATAGTCAACTCCAGATTATGGACACGTCATTAAATTGAATGTAAAAATAAAAAGTCATAATATTTTTATCTTCACCCCATGGGGGCACTGTATAGTTCTTAAACAGAATATCTTTTTTTTTTTTTTCCAACTGGTTTATTTTTTAAAATGCAAAACCCTGGCTTCGAATTTATCAGCACCCCAACATTTAATATTTGCCGATGCCTCGCCTGGAGAGAAAAACACCTCTAAGCCTCTTCCTGTAATGTCTAACAAGTTTGGAAAACACTTGTAAGGGGATTTTGTTAACAACATTTTTCATTGCAGACCACAGGCTTTCATTCATTTCTCTTCAGTACAGGATCCAGAGCCTATACTGAGAACACTGAGCATGAGGAGGGAATACACCCTGCCCATTGCATGGCACCATGCACACACATTCACTCCTTCTGGCAAATTAAATTCATCAATCATTCAATAACCCACAGGGACATGGGGAGAACATGTGAAACCCCATGAGAACAATAACCATCGATGATCTTTCCTGACTAATCGGTGCATGGTAATCATCCTGCGCAGCTCGGATTAAAACCTAACCCTTGGAGTAAAAGTATGTTATTGATGTACCAGACAGTGCCAGCACGAAGACTGTTAGAGATGTACTGCGCCTTGTTGATATCTTTCGTGAAGACAGCAGCTGCGAGGCCATACTTGGTGTCATTGGCTCTCTCAATCACCTCTTCTATGGTCTTAAACTTCAGAATTTGCATAACTGGACCGAAGATCTAAAAAAGAGGTAGCAAAGCGTAACTGAGAGTTTAAATTAAGCGAAGCACTGAAAATATTTGGTTTCTGTTAAGTCATGATGTAAGGGTACAATCACATAAGAGGTTATTAGCTTCGGCGTCACCTCTTCACGAGCAATTTTCATGCCATCCTGAACATCTCCAAAGATAGTAGGCTGGATAAAGTAACCGCGGTCTGCTCCAACACCGCCTCCACACATGAGCTTTGCTCCTTCACGTTTCCCACTGTTTATGTAGCCCAGAATCTTCTGGAACTGCTCATCATCAATCTTTAGCCAAAAGAGCAAATAATACAATTGATAATAACAAATAATATATGAATATACTATATACTTTTACAATGAATATATATGGGCAGGCCCATAAATATTTGGACACACAACACTTTTCTTATGTTAAACTTTCAGCTTTAATTTGAGGGCATTTATATCGGGTGAACAGTGCAAGACTAACAGCACTTTTTATATCCCTTTTTAAGGGAACATAAATAACTGACTGCACACTTGTTCCATGGCCAGGTGTGTATCATCACCTCATTATTTCACTTACGAGTAAGCAGATATCAAGATCAGATTTCAAGTGTGGCATTTGCATTTCAAGGCATTAGAGGTTGACCGATTGATCGGTTTTGCCAAAATCCATCACCGGCAAATTTTGTTGTGTTATTTGAAGTGTCTGTATTTTTATTTGTTATTCAGAGTGTTACTTTTTGGTTCAGTTTGAATGCGTATCTTTTATTTACTTTAATATTTATTAATAGTGACTATATTTTAATGTTTATTTCATTTAAAAAAGTACAGTACATTTTCATGGTACAGTCAGTAGTGTTTTTTTGTAATAAAAGTTCAGGAATATTTTACTTTGTGTGTTATGTTTTCATTTAGTATAAATTTTTTAAAGACCATTGATTGATAAATTGGTCATCGGCAGGTACTGTATTGGTATCGGTACAAAATCGGTATAAAAAGCGCCTTTGTCATTCACCCGATTTGGATTCAAAGACCCTCAAATTATTGCAGTCTGCAATTTGAGCTCATATTCATTATTTAATTTCAACTCCAATATACTGTGGTAGACAGCTAAAATAATAACTCTGAATGTCCAAATATTTATGGATCTGATGTATGTGTGTGTATGTGTATACAGGTTGCACTTATTATTAATTGGACAGATCCTGGATTGCATGAAAGCTTGCTTATGCCTACATTAGCATGTTACACACATCCCTCTTACATGTCACAATCTAGTGTGAATTCGTGGTACAGGTCACTCTGACTTGAGCATCACAGATTTGTCATTACTTAAGTGTGACCCTCTCTAACCAAAATCACAGCTATAAAGATTCAGCAAAAAGCTCCAAGAAAACCATACCCTGGATCACCCAGTGAGATGGGAAAGCAAAGGTTTTTGTAGAAAAGGTTTATATGGGCAAGGTGTGCCCCACAGCCGTACCTGCGGTCCGTGCTCAGTTTGAAGGTTAAATGGATTTCCCACAATTCTCTTTTTTGTTTTTTCCACACTGCGCTCGACAAATTCATTGTAGATGTTTTCCTGCACATAGGTGCGAGAACCTGCACAGCAGCACTGACCCTGGTTGAAGAAGATGGCCATGTGAGCCTGGTCCACTGCTTGCGCCACTGCCAGAACAATGAAAAAAGTTCAACAAAATTGGGATTTGTCTAGATATTAAAGCTAAATTCACAATGCATTGGCTTTCAGCAACAACGGAACCCAAATATACTTTCTGCAGTGGCAGACTAAAGAGATGCACTGAATTCAATTCTGAAAACAACCTACACAGAAAATGTACTCACTGTCGGCATCAGATAAAATAATGTTGGGACTCTTTCCTCCCAGTTCCAGAGTTACTTTCTTTAGGTTGCTGGTGCCAGAGGCTTGCTGAATTAGGTGACCTACCTACAGAACATGCACTGGAGTCAAATAATTTAGAAAAAACACTTGCACTTATAAAGTATGAAAAAGAGCATCCATGGCAATATTTTGATGCAGACAGCAGCACATCCTGGTGTGCAAGTTAGAGACAACAGCGATATGAATCTTGTGAGGCAGAAGAAAGATAATACATGATGACAATAAAACAATAACTGCATTTTTTTTAAACAACAAAAACATACAAACTTTGCTCTGGTGATGTGATCTGTAAAGAGATGTTTAATTAATATTTCTGAAAGACTTCAGTCAGTGTCTGGAGTTGAGGAAAAGTCTCCAGGAATGAGGACTTTTTAGTGACAGTAACAGTTAAGTGACAAGCTGCATTTTTTTGTCTTATTTAGAGAGAGAGAGAGAGAGAGAGAGAGAGAGAGAGGCTGGTGAGGGAATGACTGTTTATAGCAGTTATAATGAAAATGAACTTGCTTCTCAGATGTTCCACAACAGTAACTGTAACTATAAACCAGGGGTACTCAATAGGCAGACTCCGGTCAGGATTCGGATTGGAGGCCAGTCCAATCCAGGCCGAGATCTGAATCAAACACCTGGCTAAGTGATTATGTAATCATGCATGTATAAAAGTTTGGTGTGAATGGCCCTTTAAACTAGCGTGTTAATCCATCAAACAGTGTTGTGTGCCAGTCTTGGTGAAATATAATAGACATCATGAATACTGTGGTACTCGTCAACTACCTGAAAGCATCATCTGCACTGCAGCATCATTTACTGTGCATATTCCTGATGCATCAGACCATTATTTTCCTAGAACCGCATGCCTCACCATTTTTAAACTACTTGTATGTTAAACACTCATTTTACCTAGCAGTTAACTAAATCTGGCACAATGCACATCCCTAGTTGACACGCAATGTGCAATGTCCACATTTAATTCTGAAAATCTATACTGTTACCTCAGTGGAGCCAGTGAAGGCAATCTTATCCACATCAACGTGAGAAGAGATGGCAGCCCCAGCTGTAGGGCCCATTCCAGAGATGATGTTCACAACACCTGGAGGGAAACCCACCTAAAGGTAACAGATTGAGAAATATCTATGCAGAATTTTGTGTATATGTATACATGAAATTTGTTGAGATGCAGGTATCTTAGGCATATTTAAGTCTAAAGGTAACAGCTCAAACCTCTTTGATCAGGCTGGCCACGTAGAGTGCAGTGAGAGGTGTCTGCTCTGCCACCTTCATCACTACGGTGTTACCTGTAGCCAGAGCAGGTCCCAGTTTCCATGCCTGCATCAGCAGAGGGAAATTCCACTGGAAGAAAAAGAGAAAGATGCTAACCATCATTACATGGGCAACATGAAGTCTAAAGAGGACTTGTTTGTTTTTACAATGCATGGTTTTCAGTGCTCCCTTTCACAAAAGACCAGTTTTACACAGCAGGTGCTACAGAGCAAGGTACTGTATATACATTCATACAGTGCAGCCCTTATGATAAAATGAAGATTTAAAAAAATGCAATGTAAGTCATCAAGATATTTCGTGTGTTAGGTTTCCATAGACGTTTCTTCATTATTACAAGTAACAAAATAGTAAAATAGATCACTTTATCTTGTGAGCAGCTTTTGTATCCTCTCAGTTGTAATAACTGCCTCCTCTAATTCTTCCTGGCATTTCTGTTCTAACTCTGCCAGATGTTTGAAATTCACACACTGCCTTCTTCAAATCAGGTCTGGAAACTGACAACTTCTTCCTTTGGTCTTACTTAAAATAAGACCTTTCCTGTATATATCGTATACACACACTGATCAGTCATGACATTAAAACCACAGAGAGGTGAAGTGAATAAAATTGATTATCTTGTTAAAGTGGCACCCGTCAAGGGGTGGGATATATTAAGAAGCAAGTGAACAGTCAGTTCTTGAAGTCGATGTGTTGGAAGCAGTTAAATTGTGCAAGTGTAAGGATCTGAGCGACTGTGACAAGGGTCAAATTATGATGCCTAGATGACTGGGTCAGAGCATCTCCAAAAGAGCAGGTCTTGAGGGGTGTTCCAGTGGTTAGTGCACTGGTTAGTACCTACCAAAAGTGGTCCAAGGAAGGGCAAACGGTGAACCAATGACAGGGTCATGGGTGCCCAAGGCTCACTGGTGTGAATAGTGAGCGAAGGCTAGCCTGTCTGGTCCGATTCCGATCCCACGAAAGAGCTACTATAGCACAAATTGCTGAAGAAGTTAATGCTGGCCATGATAGAAAAGTGTCAGAACACCCCTGTCTGGCACCAAAATCACCTACAATAGCCATGTGAGTAGCAGAACTTGACCATGGAGTAATGGAAGAAGGTGGCCTGGTTTGATGAATCCAGATTTCTTTTACATCATGGGGACAGCCGGATGCATGTGCATCGCTTTCCTGAGAAAGAGATGGCACCAGAATGCACTATGGGAAGAAGGCAACCCAGCTGTGTGAGAGCAGTGTGATGCTCTGGGCAGTGTTCTGCTGGGAAACCTTGGGTCCTGTCATTCATGTGGATGTTACTTTGACACGTACCACCTACATAAACATTGTTACAGACTAAGTATACCACTTCATGACAAATTCCCTAATAGCAGTGGCCTCTTTCAGCAGGATAATGCTCCCTGGAAAAACTGTTCAGGAATAGTTTGACAATCCCTCAGTAGACAACCCCTTTTCCCTGAAGTCCCTTAGTTCTCCGATTAATTGTTCCTCTCACCAAAATGATGTGTGCTAATCTCCATCGATGGAGAAAGGGGCATTTTCTGAACAATTGTTCTATGAATGCCAATCATTCCTTGTTTTTTCACATGGCATTTTCATATACCAATGGTTCTCTCTCATAATTTTGGACCACCCCTAGCTCATATCACTGTGAACAAGCCTCATAAGCCTTACACGGTCTGTGTTCGTCATACAGGGGGCGGGGGGGATTTAGGTGCCATACCAGCCTCTTCATGCTTAGTTATTCTAGGAGAATATACTTCCCGCTGTTATTGCAGCACCCCACCATGTTCACTTCTCCACCCTAGCAGGATAGGGTAAATGTTTATGCCAGATTGGTATTGGATATGTGGTTCACAGGCCTATTTCTACCTCCACGCTAATTGGAATGGCATTTGTGCCCTCATCCACTTAAGTAATCCTATTACTATTATTCTCTCCACTCCACTTGTCAGGAGCATGCGTTTACTAAACTTTCAAGCAAGAACTAACTGCCATTCGTCTCACCACTGTACAGAACAGGGATCAGTATTGCAAATACATGCCACCCAACGATGATGTCCATGGTAACATCTCTAAGGCAGTAGAAGGAATGAAAACAGTTACAATGAAAACAGTCTTTCTTGTGTATCTTCACTTTCTCTCTTCTTAAATAATCGTAACCTGGAGATTCTCTAGTTTCAAATCCCAACACAGGCATCTTACATTACGGACATTGCAGTTTATTGCTCTGGCCACATCTGCAGTATTCATGCCACCCTCCAGCAGGCCTATGGCATGTTCACGCAGGTGAGCAGACACCCTAGGCATCTTTCTTATGGTGTTTTTTTCTGGTGAGTCAGTAGAAAGGTCTCTTTAGTGTCCTAAGTTATTGTAACTGTGGCCTTAATTGCCTTTAGTGTCTT
This sequence comes from Ictalurus punctatus, assembly GCF_001660625.3. Taxonomy (NCBI): domain Eukaryota; kingdom Metazoa; phylum Chordata; class Actinopteri; order Siluriformes; family Ictaluridae; genus Ictalurus; species Ictalurus punctatus. Next base: position 9,109,773 of record NC_030437.2, read on the forward strand.
AAAGACTGTCACACAGGTGCATGTGCAATAATTTTTATGGTTCATTGAACAAGCATGGACAACATTGTGTAAACCCTTTCCAATAAAGATCTGTAAAGATTATTTGGATTTTTTGGATGAGACAGAATTCAAAGTATATCTTTACTGGTTGCACACTTGTGAATTTAATTGCCATTTTTACCCATCAATCTACAAGTAAATATAATGACAAAGTGAAAACATGTTTTTAAGAGATTTTCAAAAATGAATTAAGAATCAAGAACTGAAATCTCTTATTCACAAAAGTATTCAGACCATGTGCTATGGCACTCCAAATTGTGGTCAGGTCATCCTGTTTGCTTTAATTGTCTTTGAGATGTGTCTAGAACTCAACTGGAATCCACCTGTTGCAAACAGATTTGGCAGCTTGGAAAGGCACACATCAGGGTCTATAAGGGCCCACAATTTACACTGCACTGTCAGGACATAAACCAAGCCATAAACTCCAAGAACTCTATGTGGCTTTCCATGATCAAATTGTGGCAACGTCAATGATATTTACATTTATACATCTATTCACTTAACAGACGCTTTTATCCAAAGCGACTTACAACTGAGAAAAATACAAGCAAAGATTATATTGTACAAGGCAAAGCAAGGATATAAAACAATTTGTAAGGTTTTGAGTGTTCCCAGGACCACAGTGGCCTCAATAATCTTGAAACAGAAGAAGCTTGGCACAACCTTGAACCTTAATAGAGTTGGCCATCCAGCCAATTGGGGCATCTGTGAAAGAAGGGCCTTGGTCAGCGAGTTCAGAAAGAACACTCTAAAAGTGCTCCAGAAGTCCTGTGCAAAGATGGGAGAACCATCTCAGGAGCACGCCATAAATCAGGCTTTTATGGCAGTGGCGACTTGAAAGCCACTGTTGATTAAAAGGCAGAGTACGGTGCATGCGGAAAAATATTCTCTGGCCTGATGAGACAAAAAGTGTACTCTTTGGGCAGGATAGCAAGCAAACACTATGTCTGGTGAAAAACAGGCACTGCACACCACCTGGTTAATACCATCCTTACAGTGAAACATGGTGGCGTCAGCCTCATGCTATAGGGGTGTTTTTCAGCAGCAGGGACAGGGAGACTTAATGATTGAGGGATAGATAAATGCAGCCAAATATTGTCACAACCTTGAAGAAAACCTCCAGAATGCACACAAACTCAGGCTAGGCCTTCATGTCCAATATCAGTGCCTGACCTCACTAATGCTCTTTTGACTGAATGGGCACAAACACCCACAGACACACTCCAAAATCTTGTACAAAGCTCCCAGAAGAATGGAGGGTGTTATAGAGTTTGGGCTATGGGTAGCCTTTCTCATAAAATAAAACACCCAAGCCTGCCTAAATCATCCCAAATAATGTGGCAAATTGTGGTATGATCTAATGAGACCAAGGCAGAGCCTTTGGGACATAATTCTAAAAAAAAAAAATGCTTTTGGTGCAAAAACAAGAGAGCACATCATCCAAAGAACTCCAACTTTCATGCAAGGTCAGACATAATAATAATAATAATAATAATAATAATAATAATAATAATAATAATATCAGTTGGCTGCTGATAAATGTATTTATTTATTTGCCCTTATCTAATAAATAACCTTATGTTCATTAAACTAATAAACCATATGTTATACAGAGTGCTTTTTACACAAACCTACCCCTACTGCCAAAACACATCACTGCCAAAATGATGCTAAATTTATCCACAGCTTGTGTAACACTCGTTTACACAAGATGGCTTTTTCCCCTTCAAGACAGAGCACGGAAAAAAGTCCTGTCAATGTTGTTTAAATAGGTCTCTGCCCCAGAACTGCAATGTTTTCCACTCATCTTTCATCAAATTTTCTTATCTCATGAGGAAAACAGCCAATCTATTCAACGCTAATGTAAAAGAAAGATTTGCGTCCAACAGCTGTAGTATACAGCCAAAGCTTATTACACAGAGTTAAAAAAATATATAAATATATATATGTAGTCTTCCCTTCATGTACAATTGACCAATGAAATATTTTTTTAAGAATGAGGCTAAGCAAATATGTAATCTATTGCCGCATACTTGTCATTTTGAGATGGTAAAAGTGACATTCATTCTTAAGCAGTAGGAGCAGAAGGATAATTAATACATCTTAAGAAAGAAATCTGAAAATGAGCTAAAACCACAAAATATTTCTGACCATATTAATTAGAAAAAAAGAAAAATAATATTGACAAAAATAAACCTTAAGCCAAATAAACAAATACTTACAGGAATGATCTGGCCACACACTCCAATAGGCTCATGTCGGGTATAGCAGAAATAATCACCATCAATTGGAATGGTCTTGCCCTCCCATTTATCAGCCCAGCCTGCATAATACCTGCAGAATTCCCATAAACAAAACACACAAACAATTCACATTTGAAAAATCCATAGATATTGCACGTAGGAGAGTTGAGTTTGGTAATACATTCAAAATTTCCAAATTATATTTTTATTTGAACAAAGCTATTCATCCATCCATCCATCTTCTATACCGCTTATCATCTTCAGGGTCACAGGGGACCTGGAGCCTATCCCAGGAAGCACAGGGCACAAGGCGGGGTACACCCTGGACAGGGTGCCAATCCATTGCAGGGCAAAGCTATTCATTACGTCTTTATGAAATGTTAGTAGTATACACACACACACGCATATTTTTTTTACTTACAGCCAAAAAAATATTTTTTTATTAATGCATACAATCACCGAACACTTTATTAGGAAAACCTGTACACCTACACATTCATGCAATTATCTAATCACCCAATCATGCGGAGCAGTACGGAGCATGAAAATCATGCAGATACGTGCCAGCAACTTTGAGTAATGTTCACATCAACCATCAGAATGGGAAAAAATGTTTTCCAAAAAAAATGTTAACCATGTTTTCTTGGTACGCTTTGGGCTCGTTAATACAAATCAATCATCGCTTGAATGTCACAACTTATGAGAGTATTGTTACTGACCATGTGCTTCCCTTCATGGCCACAATTTACCCATCGTCTAATGACTAAAACAAGCATGATAATGCACCATGTCACAAAGCAAACGTCTTCTCAAACTGGTTTTATGAACATGACAATGAGTTCAGTGTTCTTCAGTGGCCTTCCCAGTCACCAGATCTGAATCCAATAGAACACCTTCGGCATGTGGTAGAACGAGAGATTCGCAGCGTGAAAGTGCAGCTGAAAAATCTGCAGGAATTGTGTGATACAATCATATCAACATGGAGTAGAATCTCAAAGGAATGTTTCCAACATCTTGTGGAATCCATGCCACAATGAATTGAGGCTGTTTGAGAGCCTGACCCAGAATTAGTATAGTGATAGTATAGTGAATAGAATGTTTTGTGCGTGTATATCTCAAAGACATGTAGCTGGTGAGTCATTTCATATGAAGGCTCTATTGGAAGACACACTGATACTCTGACTAATGCTAGATTTGATGTGGTTCTCAATTGATTCTCCTGTTCAGCCAAGGACAGTGATGTAAAATATACTGGATAAGCTGAGACATTTCTAATATTATTTGCTACTATACTACTGGGCACTCCAGTTCATCACTCAAATTAAATGCAAAACTTTATCAAATCTCACCTTAAACATTTGACCACCATGGGCAAATCAACTGTGTAGGCCACAGCATATGGCTTTCCATTGTCCAAAGTTTCCAGCTCCTGCAATACAAACATCATGAATAAATTACATGAAAACAAAAGAAGTTTTTAAAAAAAAAACTGCTGGCTTTTGTTTTGACTGAATACATCAAAAATGTATCTTCCACAGGTTTCCTCCATATATAGTACAGTGCAAAATTCTACTTAAATTACATAAAACTAGATAATTTCTAAGTCTTTTCAACTATACGTAAAGTTTGAACTTTTAATGTAAGATGACAATAAAATGACTATGTGCACTTAAAGCATGAGAATATTTAATTCCATTTTTATTTATAACACACAATACACAGTGACAAGGAAAAACCAACATGAGGAGGAAACAGAGGAAACCCTGAGCAGAACCATACTCAGAAGGTAGGGAGATTTATAATCACAGGGTCACTGCTACTGTGTTCTCTGTACAAGCCAGATTTTTATGCACTTTGACTAGTAATTGTACAAGAACAACTATGTACAGAAGGAGAACATCTAGGGTTTGGCTCTCCATATCGCAAAAAATATGTTAATGTGATTCACTCATAATCCCTTTTTATACTATAGCAATTAATTATACACTAATAAACAAATATTATCTGCAGAACAAAGCATGCTCACATGTGGCAAGATTGCTGAGTCACTGTCAGATATGTCAGCCCTGATAAGGTTCAATAATAATCTTTCGCAATTCAAATATTACAAATAACTCAATATTATTCAAGGGGGAAGCAAAGTCATAATGACTGGGCAACTTGCGCTAGATCTCTTTCCCTCTGACACTGGCCAAATGCAACATGACAGTATGCAGAAAGGGACAATTGCAGCACATTTATTTACCATAGCAACTAGTCCAGTTTCCTATTTTATTTAATTACAGAGCCATACACAGAGCATTACCCAGTCACACAGGCCAGGCCACATTTTCACATTTTCACATAAAGAAGATCAAGCTGTCATTGTTTCCCCAGTTGTGACTATAAGCAGATTCTTTCTTTGTGAATTAAAAGAAATTAAACATATTTTAGCACTTTGCATGCAATCCAGCACAGTAATCACAGAAAATGTTGTCCTAAACCAGGGGTATTCAGTTCAAATTTGTAAAAATCCAGTTACATAAATTTATTTGCTTAAAAATCCGGAAAAGCAACAAACATAACTGAATAGTAACAAAAGCTACTTTTAAATGTTTAACCATTCGTACTTATAGCTATAAAAACAACAATTTGTAAGAGTTATGTTTTGTTTCATAGTGGCGCTTCATGGCACTTCAACTTTTGATTAGTGCTATAGACTCTAGATCTATTTTGAATTTGGAGCTTGGAGAATAAGTACACACTTCTACGTCCATTCATCTTTAAACATTGATTATCAATGATCATCATGGGTCTGCATCTGGACCCCAGACCACGTTGACAACCCCTTCCCAGCATAGATTCATGCACACTATCCCATCATAATTGGATAAAGCAATTGTCACTCACTGCCAAGTAGGCAGAGTCCCTCTCGATGCAATCAGCCAGGCGATAAAGAAGGAGTCCACGCTGAGATGCGTCCATGTGCCGCCATGGAGAACCAAGTCTGAATGCGTCCTTTGCAGCCTTCACAGCTTTATCTACATCTGCCTGAGAGAAGAGTCGTAACAGACAATTGAGGCACTATGAGGACATAGACATCTTTTCTATACAGTTTTTAGTAAAAAAACAAAACAAAAAAAAAAACCACTAGCAAGAACCAACATGGTCAGATGTTCTACAATCATTAGATCACTAAGTTAATCATAAAATAGTATGTTCATAACAAGAAAACAACAAGGGAGTGAACAGTATTTGATCAGTAAATCAAACCTGGCAAGTGCGAACATGCACAAACACCCAACCACCTACCTTATCACCTTCTGCAACCTGGCAGATGACTTCACCAGTGGCAGGATTGAGGGTTGGAAAGGTTTTCTTGCTCACAGCATCATGCCACTCGTTGTTAATGAAGAGCTGGAAGAAAGTAAACCCAGGATAAAATGCTCAATTAAATACAGCACAAGAGTAATTGTTTTTAGACTGTTAAAACCCTGAGCTTTTCTGCACTGCACTACAATTAGATTATGACAATCTACTATAGATCAGTATACCAGGTTGCCTAAAGTAACCTAGCTAAATGCAGTAAAGTTTGTTTCAAATTGACAAATTCAAATTTCTGTCTTCAACAGCTTTCAAATGGCAGGCTCAAAAAGGTTAAAATATCAGCTACAAACAATTATAATTATTCCCTGGTAATCGATGCTGTTTAATCTGTAATAGCTAGGAGACCTAAGGGACCGTCAACAAATTACAGGTTTTGTTTACAGGTTGTGTTGAATGAATAGTACACTAATAAATGAAATGATATGTATACTACAATGTAATTACCATAAACATATGTTTCAATTTTTTAAATGTTTGAAATGTAATATTAAAAAGATGGGTAATTTATATATTGTATATGCATCTATTACAAAATTGCTACTCTGATTTATAGAGAAGATAAACTAGATAAACTGATTTAGCAAAGAAATGTAAACAAAGAAATGGCGTCCTAGTAATGGGTTGTCACAGACAGATATTTAAATGAATTTCTTTAAAAAATGTTAAATAGTTACAGTTAAAGACTATTGTTCCAAAACAAGTAGTGCCATATCATGCACCTTCTGCAGAATATACTACATATTTTTCATTTTAGTGAATTAAATCTTTACCCATTTTTAATGAATTTTTAATTGGAAAAACCTTCTCTAGAATGTACTACACTTTTTAGTTTGGCAAGTGTAACTTTCATGCATATATTACACAACATTTACGGAAGATACAACATCTCTCTTAAAACCAAACCAAAAGTGATGAGTTTTAATCTTAAATGCATGTTTTCCGTTTAGCTTTCAGATACAATTAAAAAAATTGCCAAAAGTATGTGAACATCTCAGCATCACACCTATTGTGCTTGTTGTGCCTATTGTGCACACCTATTGTGCCTGTTGTGGTATTGTTGTTGTTCACATTCCAAACCCATATGCATTAATATGGAGTTTCACCACTTTTGCTGTTATAATAACCTCCACTCTTCTGGGAAGGATTTTCATTAAATTTTGGAGCATGGCTGTAGGGATTTGTGTTCATTTAGCTACAAGAGATGTCGGGTGAAGAGGCACGTTCCAATTCATCCCAAAGGTGTTCACTGGGGTTGTGGTCAGGGATGTGTGCAGGACACTCAAGGTCTTTCACTCCAACCTAAACATAACCTTTCTTCATGGAGCTCACATTGTGTACAGGGCCATTGTCATGCTGGAACAGGTTTGGGCTTCTTCGTTCCAGTGTAGGGAAACTGTAATTTTACACCATACAAAGAAAATGTGCATAATATTTACAAATATACTTTTACTGTTCAATGGCCATTGATTTCTTTCAAAATAAAAATTAAATAAAACCAACAGAATACAAAGTTCACCTAAGTAAAGAGTGTAGTATATTCTAGAGAAGGTGCATAATATTGCCTATATTGTTTTGGATCAGTTCCTTCAACCATTTTGGTGCTTTTGGATCTTTTTCCCCTGAATAAAATGTCATTTAAATGATGTAACGGTAAAAGCCTTACCAAAGTAAAGATTGCAGTATTTTTAACAGAACGTGCATTATAATTTACAAGTTGCTTTGAACCAATACACATCAGTACAGCAATACAATAGTGTTTAGAAGCTTTAGAATTTTTATTTATTTATTTTTGTCCAAATAAAAACTCATTAAAAGTTGCCAAAATGAGATGACTGGTATGTTGTACAGAAGATCATGCATGATATTGCATGAATTAGTTTTGGAACAATATATTGATCTGTTCAACAGGTACTGTTTTTGTCCCCAGTAATAAATGTTGAAAACTCACTAAACTAATCATGAGAAGGTGCACAGTAATCTACTTAGATCAACTTTCTCATCCACTCTGAACATGTCCACATAGTTTCCAAAGATTGACAGAAATACGTCAAGTGTTCAAACTAGCAGTTGTCAGGTGAAATAATATTGTTCAATATGCAGAACCTTGCAGAAAATCATGATGACATATTACAGAGATGAGTGGTTACTATCACGTGGTTAACATTTTCTGTTTCTGTTAGTGTCAATTATTAATCATTATCCTTATTATTAGGAACTCAGGAGTTTATTCGGAGAAAATGTTCTGCTCGTTTCGGATCTCGATTTGGTTCATCGGTTGAATTTGACTCTAACTTTACCATCAAAGACTACAGGAACTGACTCTTGTGTAAATAAAGTACAGTATCAGGAAGTAGAGGTTAGTGATGAGCAGAGAGAACATGTTCAGATCTGGTGTATTCGTGCAGATTCATGAGTAAGTGCGTCACTTTGCCTAAAATGCACCGCTTCCTAAGCAGAACAAAAACAGAGGAACGTGTTGGTTAGTTGCCAAATGCGTCATTTTGAACCCCCATGACTGTCCTTTACTGTACCTTGTTGTAGTGAACCTCGGGCTGAGGGTTCGGTGCAGGAATTGCTGCAGCGGAAAACCTGCACGCGGAAATGCGGGAGATGTGCGGGACGACTCGTGTGAGGCCGGTGCGGAGCATGACGGATTCACGCAACAAGTGCTTCTTTAGTAAACTTTGCAAACCAACTAAGAGAAACGTTTCGGGCGAGTTGTTTTCTTCCCCAACGGTATCGCAACAAATCCCACCCCGATGCCGTTACAGGCGGGATATTAACGCAGAATCACAGACAATCCGCCAATCCTAGCGCAGGAGGCGTGTTTTTTTTTCCTGCTTGTGCTAAACTAGCCAATCAGGATACAGAAGACTGGATTTGTGATTTGATTTGATCACGTGAACTCCTAGCCAATCCTAGCGCAAGAGGCGGGATTTGGGGAACGCAGGCTGAATTTAGTGGTGTTACATTATTAAAGGTTTTGCAATCAATATTTTTCATTCCTTATTCATATAAATAATGTGGGAAATTATGTAGAATTTTTTTTAAATAGCTTAAGCCACTGTCTTAAAATAAGTGTATTACGTAGACTGAGGACAAGGTGTGCATTGCACTTACTGATTGGAAGGATGTGAGATCAAATCTCAGCACTACCTACCGACACTGCTAGGCCCTTGAGCAAAACCCTCAACTGAGCAGTTGTATAAATGTAAGTTGCTATGCATTAGGGTGTTTGCCAAATGATGTAAATGAAATTCTTGCATCTTATTCAATTCAGTTTTATTTGTATAGCGCTTTTAACAATGGACATTGTCCATTAGAACCTGCTCAGGGAGTGCAGGTGGAACCCGTCTTATTTATATCCCTCTCAAATCCAGTGTCTGGTGTTCCTCTGCTATTGAGGTGTGTGGTGTCATCATCCCAAGATCTAGAGTTCTGTAAGGAAAAAAAAAAGGTTGTGGATGATAAGTCTGGCAAGGGATTTAAAAAGATCTCTGAATTATCTGAAAGACAGCTTTTCAGGAGAAGCACCTCATACCAACTGTGAAGGCTTTCAGTCACTGACTGAACTATGAATTCTGCATCATATCAAAGAGTGCTTGATGATAATGTCAGGCCATCTGTCCGAAAGTTGAAGCTGAACCAAAAGTGGATCTTTCAACAGGATAATGATCCTAAGCACACGAGCAAATCCACTAAGGAATGGCGAAAGAAGAAATAGAGGGTTATGGAATGGTCTAGTCAAAGCCCGGATTTGAATCCCATTGAAATGTTGTGGGGGGATTTGAAATGGGCAGAACATGCAAGAAAACCCTTTAACAGCTTGCAAGTGAAAGAATATTGTATGGAAGAGTATTCAAAAATTCCAGCAAGCCTGGTGGACAATTATACAAATCGCCTACAAGAAGTTATTTCTGCTAAAGGGGGCAATACTAGCTTCTGAGGCCAAGGTTGTACTTACTTTTTCCACAGAAGAATATCACAGCTATTGATATCTGTTGAATAAATTGTTGAAAAAGCAAATTTTCCATGTGGTTTTGTTCAAGTATATGAACTTTATTAATAGGTTCTATTTCAAAGATGATCACGTTTGCTTGTCCAAATAGGTAATTAAAAAAAAAAAAGCCAATTTCCATGGGGTGTACTTTATAAAGACTTATTTAGAATACACATACTCACATAAAACACATATTACATTACGTAAGAGGTCATCTTTAAAAATAACAACAATAATAATAATGATAATAATAATAATAATAATAAAACAAGCTCACAGCAACAGTGGGTCAGGGATGTGTGGGGTGCTCATGCCAGTGCAAAGGGACATTCAGGCCATAATACAGACTTATTTATCAGTACACTCATGTATAGCACATAGACACACTACTTACCTTACCTATACTCTGCACTGCTGACTCCACCTACACACACACACACACACACACACACACACACACACACACACACACACACACACACACACACACACACACACAACAACAACAACAACAAAGCTATAAACAATCATCTCAGTGGTCCTCTGAAGGAGGGATGGGCTTCTGACATTACAGTCTTCTTCATTGCAGGAAGAACACCTAAGTGCATGCCCCAAGGCAGGAGGAGATGTGTGCTCGAACAGTGCCTCAGGTAGTGTGAACATGCCCCTATCACTATCACTGACCCATGCCGATGTGACGACGGCTACGGGAAGGCTACATTAGTTCTAACAGAAACCCTCCTGAATTGAACATCACTGGCCCGGCATATAACCTTCAGCTCTGAGCTTGGATTGGATTTTAATTTTCATCATAATTCATCATAATACTAAGGTCACAATTTTTAAGTTCCTTTGGCTATATATAAATGTACGGGTTAACTGGATTAATGTCTGTCATGCATAGGAAAAGAAAATAAAAAAAAACAGAATTCAGAGACAAATTAGTTAGTCCAAGAATAGCAACATGACTAAACACCCTGAGATATTGTATGTTATTGGGTATTGTCTATTAATTGTATTATATAACCGTATTTAATTATGTTTTAATAGAATTGTTTATTATATAATTTTTTCACAAGCATTTAGTCTTACACGCAGGGAACCTGTCATAGATATAAATCATTACAAATCTTTATCTTTAGGTAATTTATAACTTTCTACATTTTCTGCACAGAATGCTTTGTATTGCCCCACTTTCAACACCACGTCTCACAACAACTGTTTTACTCTACAGTGTCCACATGCTTCCTAAGTATATACGACAGACTCATTTAAGAAGGATGTTTATGAAGCAGCACATTTTCAGTGGCATCATTCAGCCACCATTTGTTCTATTGTGCACAATTAACTCAGCAAACCAGCAGCACTGTAATATTCAGAGAATGCAATCTCATATGGTGTAATCAGACTTTATTATACAGTTCACATCTCATTTCATTAAAAAACAAACAAGCCTTAGACACAAATGTAAACATGAGTAAACTGTACAGACCTATATTAAAAAATCAGGGGCCTTCAAAACACAATAACACACATAAACAAGATACAATTGTATAATAATACAGTTTTACAAGTATGGTTATACTGTGCTGAGAGCCTTATCAATGCAGCGCTGAACTTCAGACTGTCAAACAAAACCTGGGTGAATGTTGGCACAGCAGTGTTTGGTAATGACAGATTAAGGTATTTTATGGATGTGTTATGCTTAAATTTTAAATTTATTTGAAGCCATTTTCTTTCTATTATGTTTATACAAAAACACTAATGAAAAGTCTAGGGGCAGATCCACAGCTAGCTATGTCTGGGGATTGGGGTGATGAATATATTATAAACATAATATATAAAACTCTTTCTTTACCTTTATAGCAGTTAATATAAAGCCCTTTTATGGTATACAATATTCAGATAACATGACAATTTTAATGCATACAAGCTTATGCATACTAATTATGCCTGAAAAAGCCATGCATACAAAAAAGGCATCATGTGGTGCTGGTCAATGACACACCGACAAGATCAGGCAATCATAATTATTACTGAACCTTTGGCCAGTGTAACCTTTTGTCAACTAGCAGCTTATTTATTAGTACACAACATACCTGATTGTACAGCACAGCAAAGTACAGAATAGGTTTCTTAGCCTGATTCTATAAAATGGAATGTATATGAAAGTACTGTCGTATTATCATTACCATATCAAAAGCTTGCTGCTCCAGGCAAAGCATTAAAGATACGGAAGCCTTCTTTAGTGGCAAAGTCCCACGCCAGGTTTGCAATGTCTTCTATTTCACGTGGGTATGTAGTGCCTTAACAAAAATAAGAAAGATGAAAACACTAGCCATAGGTCTGAAAAATACTGCAATTATTCAATATATAACTATAAAAAAAAATTACTAAAAACATGCGTGTCAACATACACAGAGACTTAAATGTCAGGACCCAATATCACCCAAAGGTTCTGTAATGCTGTACGCAGTAGTCTTATGGGAATGGATTGCTTAATACCTAATTATAGGTTACCTTTGCATGATGTTTTACAATTTGTCTGTAAGATAGCAGCCTGGCGGAAGAAGCAGAAAGCCATGTAGAACTGCCAGTTTGAAATGTACTCCAATCCCATTTCTTTGCAATACAGCTCAAACATTTCCTCTGCAGATGGAATACCCATCAGAGCAAATTTCTTTCCTGTAAAAGCTTCAAATATAACAAGGTTAATTTAAGAATATACTGGTGCTCGTGATGGATTACAAGTCATTTGCTTATCCTGTCTGGTTATATAATTATACTCCCTGGCCATCCCTTTATCATGATGCTGTTGTGTAAGGTAAATACCTTACACAACAGCATCATGATCAAGGGTTGGCCAAGGAGTATAATTATATAAATATGCTTTCCGTTGTGCATTGTCCCTTATACAGTCATGTGAAAAAATAAGTACACCCCATGGATTTTTTTATTTATTTATTTTTTTTTTTACATATTTGTACAAGCAAACATTTGATCCTCTTTGAAACCATGCCAATCAATAAAGCTGCTACACTCATCAAATAACACATAAAATGGATATTTTGTAGTAATTTTCACAACTGAAATGAACAAAAAACAGTCGAATGGAAAAAGTAAGTACACCCCTACATTTATCGTACCTTCAAATCCATAAAATTAGAATCAGGTGTTCAAGATTGGGTGCCATTGATTAGAACCTGCTTAGGGAGTGCAGGTGGTACCTGTCTTATTTATACTTCTCTCATATCTAGTGTTCCAGATATCTGGTGTGTGTGGTGTCATTATTCCAAGGTATAAAGAATTCTGTAAGTCCTTCAGAAAAAAGGTTGTGGATGCTTATGAGTCTGGTAAGGGATTTAAAAAGATCTCCAATTTATTTGGAATAATTCCATTGTAAGGAAAATAATGTATAAGTGCCACGGATTTCAAACGACTCCCAATTTGTCTAGGACTGGCTGTCCCAGCAAATTCAGCCCAAGAGCAGGCCTGATGCAAAAAGAAGTTTCCAAGAACCCCAAAATTTAATCACAGGGTCTGCTTGTAAGTTTTGCAACTGTTGGTGTCAGAGTGCATGCTTCTACAATCAGAAAGAGATTACACAAATTTGACCAGCATGGGAGGCGTGGCAGGAAAAAAGCTTTTGCTGTCTAAACAGAATACTGAGGCACATCCACAGTTTGCCAGTGAGCATATTGGCAAAGACCAGGCCTTTTGGAATAACATGCTCTGGACAGACGAATCAAAGCTTCATAACGAATCAAAGGCCACAGTAACAGCAGACATGTTTGCCATTGACCAAAGACAGCTTTTCAGGAGAAGCACCTCATCATACCAACTGTGAAGCATGGTGGTGGAAATGTTATGGTCTGGGGTTGCTTCACTGCCTCAGGGACTGGACAGCTTGCATTCATGAATTCTGCATCATATCAAAGAGTGCTTGAAGATAATGTGAGGCCATCTGTCCAAAAGTTGAAGTTGAACCAGAAGTGGACCTTTCAACAGTATTAGGATCCTAAGCACACAAAGGAATGGCAAATCCACCAAGGAATAGCTCAGAAAGAAGAAATGGAGGGTTATGGAATGGTCTAGTCAAAGCCCTGATTTGAGTCCCATTGAAATGTTGTGGGGGGATTTGAAACAGGCAGAACATGCAATAAAACCCTCAAGCATCTTGCAACTGAACGAATATTGCATGGAAGAGTGGTCAAAAATTCCAGCAAGCTGCTATCAGAGACTGGTGGACAATTATGCAAAACTCCTACAAGAAGTTATTTCTGCTAAAGGGGGCAATACTAGCTTCCGAGGCCAAGGGTGTACTTAATTTTTCCACAGAAGAATATCACAGCTATTGATATTTCTTTTGAATATATGATTGGAAAAGCTATTTTCCCTTGTGGTTTTGTTCAAGTATATCAACTTTATTAATACGCACTGTTTCAAAGATGATCAAATGTTTGCTTGTCCAAATAGCCAACTTATGTAGCTATTTTTTCACATGACTGTATTTATATTGTGCTGCAAATGTCACCTTACTTCAAACTGTATAGATTCCAGGACATTTTAAGACTTTCCATCAAATAAAAAGTTAATTCAGTTATTCAGGAATTGACCACACAGACATTTACCAGGGTCTATCGATGTAGCTGATTATTATGATTGCAAACCAAGCTGAACGCAGAATAAAGATGAGCCAAGAAGTATTCTGATTCTTCGCTTATTACAGCGTGCACATACTGTGTACGTTAAGGGCCCCTTTTTGTGTTTTATTATTTAAGTCATTTAAAATGTATCTCTTTTAAACTGGCTGAATGCTCTGCTCTTACCTTGTTGTGTAGAAGCAGTAGGGGGAAGGAAGAGGGGCATACAACAGGAAGCCAAATCCACAAGTGGGTCTCCTACAGTAGAACGACTCCAGCCCAATACTGCCCTAACATCAAGGGTCTCTGAGTCAAACACCAGATTGTTCAGGCTGCAAAATTATAATTTTTTTATCATTATTATTATTATTATTATCATCTTACATTAAAACCTTTTATACTCAAGGTCACTTTACGAAACAAAAAAAGGAAAGTAAAAGAAAAGAGATCTTTTTTTCTGGGGGTTACAGAGGCAACAGGTTGAGTAGGTCAGCCTTACGCTTCTCTATCCCCATCTACAGACTCCAGCTCCCTCTGGGGCATTCCCAGACATTCCCAGATATATTTTCCAGCAGGTCCTGGGTCTGCCCCAAAGTCTCTATCCAGTAGGAAGCCTGATACAGCTCTAATGAGAGCTGACAACAGAATACATAACACAGTTTTTCCATCAGAATTCTTGATACAGTCTGATGCACATTAGTACTAATAATAATAATTTAAATTTAAATAATGCCTTTCTCAAACACAAGGAATATTCCCCCTCACCTGGAAAAAGTTTACATTAGTTTGGAAAGTTCAGGAAGCATAAAAAAAAGATATCACAGGTCAGCAACAAATGCGATGGTTTTGTCATCCTTCTCTTAAACAAACACATGAAAAAGAAAAGATAGAAATATTGGACACATACAAAGGCATCAAAGGTTGTTTAACCATCAGAGTTACTGTGTCGAGTCCCATGCACTAGAACAAGTGCTGCACTGTCACTAAAACAATCCCTCTAGGATTTTGCAATTGCAGAAATGAATGCAAATCAAGCAAACTCCACAATATTCACAGGAGCTTCCAAATTTTTTTAAATTACCGCAGATTTTCCGAAGATTTGGGTCAAGACGTGTCATGTGACATCAACACACATGCAGTCAAATCTTCGATTCACATGCGTCAAACACGTGTACAGCTAAACGGTCTAATTTACCAACAAACATCACTGCGAAAGATCGTGCAAAATAATTTTGTGCGACTGCAATTTCGGCAATTCAAATAATTTTCTGCAAAAACACCACAAAAACGCGTCACATTGCATCACAAATTTTGAAAAAAGCCGCAGCAAAATCAAGCATTTTTGGCCGTAACAATCACAAATAAACTCAGTGGAATCTGTATGGACTGCTAAAATGCAACAGGCACAAAACTGTTTCTTCCTCCACTAAAGTTTGTGAACAGCTTGTGTTAATTTTTTTAAAATAATGATTCAGTGTTATATATATTTTATTTACATGCCATTTAATATGTGTGAAAATATGATTTACATCCAACATAATTAACATGCAATGAATACATGTTTAACCAAATGTTGCTATATCAGTAATATAACTAGTTACTATGTTATAGCACTGTATGTTTTGGGGTTTTTTCCTCCTTGATTGAGACGGAAGTGCTACATGGGGCAAGGATGAAACAATATATGCTGCAGAAGCTTATAATTCAGTGGTATTTGGAATGCTTAATTGGAAATACGACTGTGTGCATGGATATATCAAACCTGAAACTTCCATGGAGCAGTGTGGTTCTCTGATGTTTAGGGAGATGCAACAGTAGCCAGTCTATCAATCTATCCATAGCAGGAATGGGCTGAATCTCGTTTGCCTTGAACTGCTGTGCCCACTTTTTCACTTGAGTTTCCATGAAGTCACCTAGAATACAAACTATTGATCAAGTCCCGTTTTTTATGTAGCTAAGTAACTATAATGTAGAGATGTACACAGGGACTGGAGTCCTGCTGGTCAACAAAAAGGTCCGGGATGAGAACGGGATGACTTTATTCTGCTTCTATTATCCTCCAGAAGAGGGCAGTCAGATTTTATTCTTAGGCTGGCCACACTCGTGAAGATTTTAAGCCCGATTTGCAATGATCGTGGGGGGCGTGACCCGATTCAAGGCTTGTTGCTACTGACTTTTTGTCCAAAACATCCTCAATTGTGTGGTGTCATTATGATTATTTTACTACTCTGCATCGGAGATCCCCGATCAGAAATCATAAACATCAAACATGTTTGATATTTACAACTCTTGATCGGGATGCCACAAGTGGAATACCCGCAATAGCCAATAAGAGCAAGAAAGCATCACCAATCAAGTGTTGCGTGCTTTTATAACCGAAACATGGCAGCCACAAACATGCCATGAAAGTGGAGTATGGTTCCACAAGAGACAACCGAAGAATTTTTTAATAGAATGTTGAGCTTGCTGGTTCTTAAGAGAGAGAGAGAGAGAGAGAGAGAGAGAGAGAGAGAGAGAGAGAGAGAGTGAGTGAGTGAGTGAGTGAGTGAGTTTTTGCTGTATGAATGAAGTGGCTGATATGTGGCTAATAAACCAAAAGAAATGAGTGATATTGTCTTCTGAAGTCACGTTTGATAAAACGTGAGTTTCTGTGAGATCGTTACTTCAACCGACAGGTGTTTGGTCTCGCGGTCCGGCCGAATCGTCTAATGTGCGCATTCGGAGGATTATAATGTAAAAAATCGGTTGAAACTGTCCTTATGTCTGTGGTTTTAAAATCGGTTAAGATAAGAAATATCGTCTAGTGTGTCCCTGGCATTAGAGAGATAACAGATTCACAATAGCATTCAGTAAAACAACATTAATAGTTGTAATCAGAACGATGATGTCATTGCCCAGAGAGAGCAACATATTGTCAACGTAAATACAGCAGATGTGCAAAAATTGGTACCGGTCATTATTTCATTAAGTCATGCATTTCAAAATTTTCATTTTAGATTCAGACTGGAAAGCACTGAGCTGTTAAAAATAAATAAATAAATAAATAAATTTTACACATAAAAAAGATGGGTGTTTTAAACTGCAATGGACACAAATCCGGGACCTTGGGTTTGCAGATCATTCATAAATTCATTCACTAATTCATTAGTAGTGACCAGGTCTGGGTTGCTGTAGTTTAAATTACTTATTTGTTCACACATTGATAAATAAGACATGTGTTAGAATGAGGCACGTCTTGGAGAAAGTTTATGATCTCCTATATGTCATATACTGTAATTCCTGGGGAAAAAAAACAATTTATGTAAAATCATACAGCAATTACAGGGTTCTTTATTTGTTGTACAGCACACTGCAAAATGTTTATGTGGAGGAATATTTTCAGGTGTAATTCAAACTGGTCACCTATCAGTTTTGTCAATTTACATTCTTTAAAATGGGAAAACATGTCCTACCTGGATCTCTACGGTTCTGTAGACCTGTGGTTTTCAGGTCAACTCTGTGTATCTGGCAGAGGGTTTTTATCATAGCCTTATATACATGTCTCTTCCCATGAGTATCTTCTCCTGGTATAGAGTGGTCATTAAACACTCGACCCGGACAGTAAAATGTCAGGTAAAATGGGCTTCCCAGAACATTGCTCAAGGAAATAACACATAAAATGGCATGTTAAAACCACAAAAAGTTACAATTACAAAAGATACGTATTTATATTACAACTTACACAAATTACACGGGTCAGAAAGGTTCGAGGGTGAATGTCTGCTTACCTGGGCATCTCATGCTGGGCAATAACACTTGGTACAGGGACTTTGGCTTCTTTAAGGGCCCTGAGAAGCCTACAGATTAAAAAATAATAATAATAATAAATTACTGGGAAATATTATCCAATAGAAATAATAGAAAAGCTCATAAGCTCATTCAAACAAACCTGCATTCCTTCTGCAGAGCTTCAGTACTTGGTTTCTTCTTCAGGACAAACCGATGCTGTCCACAGCTCAACAGGTATGTGGAATCAGTCAAGTCACTCTGGCTCAGTCGCTGCATTATAATGTGGTCTACAGAAAAAAAAACACAAGTCCAAAACATCTCATTGCAATATAACCTAACAATGCAATTCATGGACCAAAACATCAGTATGTTTGATGTCTAGTTTTAAAAAGGTATAATAATCAGCTCTACTGTACCTGTAAGTGGAAGCTGAGTAGCTTTCTTGAGATATTGAGTAAGCGGGTTGATAGGGAGCTGCCAATTCAGTCCAGGCCTATAGCCAGACAATGGTATCTTCAGCACCTGCTCCAGCTCCTTCACAGCCAATCCAGGATCTCTAACCTGAAGAGAAACAACATATGTTGAATGCTGTATAACAATTGTCTAGCAACAAAATCAATCTGATTATAAATTTGGTATGCAAAGCAACTGAGTCTTGGAGAAAAAAATGTTCCCAAGAATGTCTAGAATTGGTCAATTCGTATTGTAATTCCACTACAAAAGATGTTCCGGTTCAAAAGTTTACATCCCCCTGGCTCTTAACATATCATGTTACCTTCTTGAGCATCAGTGAATGTTTGGACCTTATGTAATAGCTATGTACAAGTCCCTCAAGTTGTCCTCAGTGTGAAAAGATGGATCTCAACATCATATAGCTGCTGTTGGAAAGGAATCAAATATGCAGAATATGATGGAAAAGCAGTGGAAATGTGCAGGACCTGGAGGATTTTTCTGAAGAACAGTGGGCAGTTTAACTGCCCAGGACAAACAAGGGACTCATGAACAACTATCACAAAACCAAAAAAGAGTCGTGGATCATCCAGGTAACAACACACAATATTAAGAATCATGGGTATGTAAACTTTTGAACTGGGTAATTTTTATAAATTCAGCTATTATCTTGTCTTGTGGACTATACGTAAACATCTGCTATGTGAAATAGCTTATTCATAGAAATTCTTATACTATATATATATATATATATATATATATATATATATATATATATATATATACATATATACATACACACACACACACACACACACACACAGGACATATTTGGACAAGCAAACATTTCATCATCTTTGAAACAGTGCCTAATAATAAAGTTGATATTCTTGAACAAAACCACAACCTTTTCAATTATTTATTCAACAGGACTATCAATAGCTGTGATATTCTTCTGTGGAAAAAGTAAGTACACCCTTGGTCTCAGAAGCTAGTATTGCCCCCTTTAGCAGAAATAACTTCTTGTAGGCATTTTGTATAATTGTCCACCAGGCTTGCTGGAATTTTTGAATACTCTTCCATGCAATATTCTTTCAATTGCAAGACGTTTACTTGCATGTTCTGCCCGTTTCAAATCCCCCCACAACATTTCAATGGGATTCAAATCCGGGCTTTGACTAGGCCATTCCATAACTCTCCATTTCTTCTTTTTGAGCCATTGCTTGGTGGCTTTGCTAGTGTGCTTAGGATCATTATCCTGTTGAAAGATCCACTTTCGGCTTAACATCAACTTCCGGACAGATGGCCTCACGTTATCTTCATGAACTCTTTGATATGATGCAGAATTCATAGTTGAATCAATGAATGCAAGCTGTCCAGTCCCTGAGGCAGCGAAGCAACCCCAAACCATAACATTTCCACCACCGTGCTTCACAGTTGGTATGAAGTGCTTTTCCTGAAAAGCTGTCTTAGGTCACCTCCAAACATGTCTGCTGTTACTGTGGCCAACATCTCTATCTCTGATTCGTCTGTCCAGAGGAAATTATTCCAAAAGGCCTGGTCTTTGCTTATGTGCTCATTGGCAAACTGTAGTCTTGTTCTAATGTTCTTTTTAGACAACAAAAGCTTTTTCCATGCAGGTCAAATTTGTACAATCTCTGTCTTCTTGTAGAAGCATGCACTTTGACACCAATAGTTGCAAGTCTTACAAGCAGATCCTGTGATGAAATTTTATGAAATATATATATATATATATATATATATATATATATATACACACACACACACACACACACACGCATACATACATACACACACCCACACACAGGCACACACATAGGGCTGACGCAATTTTCCTATTGATGGCAATTGGCAATACATTTATTCCTAGTGTCTTTGTGCTTGGTAATATTTGAAGTACAGTATTTTTTATAGAACTCACCGTGATGCCATGCATTCCTAATTGTACTGCAGCCTCCACATTGAAACTCAAGTCGTCCAGAAACACCACTTCGTCAGGAGAGACTCCCAGTCTTTTGGTACACAGCTGATAGATCCTGAGATCTGGCTTACATAAACCCACTCTGCAGGACTCTATTATCTAAAATGATTAAAGAAAAATACAAATACAAAATAAAGATACAGTGAGGTGACTTTAGAAGTGAGATAATTATCGGATTTATGACTTTCACTTACACTTTCAGCTACATGTGCTGGAAAAGAATATGAAAAGAAGGGAAAACTCAGAGTAGTAAAGACTGGTAAGGAAAAAAGAACTTCTTCAAACCCTTCCATCCTGACTGAGCTTGAGACGATCTGCCTGGGAGAAACTGCCCACGTACAGGTGTGCTTATACTGACTAACAGACTAATTAATCTAATTAAAGACTAATAATAAAAGGATTTTTAAAAAGGTTGTTTAACAAAGTAAAACATATCATTATTGATGTGGCGACATTTTTAGGAGATATTTATTTAACATTTATAAACAGAGTCTCAGTTGTAAGCACTTTGTAACAGTCAAAGTTTCCAAGCACTGGGAAGTCTTCAGGACAGAGGGGGTTAGGGGGTTACCATTTATAAGCTTGTCAGCAGATAGAAGCATGGACCATGATTCTTAATATTGTGTGTTGTAACCTGGATGATCCATGACCCTTTTAACAAGAAGAGAAAGAGGGCGGAACAGTGCAAGTGTGTAGCAATGAGACAGTGGTGTTGTTTTCATAGTATAAGCACCGATACTGGGTCTGCCCCAGCAGATCTTCTGCTTCTGCTGATCAGAAATGTCAGCCTCTTCTAATAGAATAAACTTGCCTAATATTTGAGTACCTTACATGTTGTAATGACCTTTAATTGGACACCAGCCCCCGAACCTGAAACCTGGAGATTTTATATGCAACTTCAAATAAAAAGCCTGAAGTCAGCTGCATGTGGTTGCATGACGCCTGCTGTACTCTGGTTGCATGCACATGGACACCTCATTTTGATCATTATGTAGTTTGAATAAAACAATGTAAATAAGACACTCTGCCAAGAATAACTGGAGTGTCAATGATCCAGTGTACTATTTAAAATACAGCATTTTTTTTAGTTTTTCAATACTGTATCCAAAATTATTACACCATTACATCCTACAAAATTCTACCTGTAAAAAAGATCAAAAATATAAAATCTTGTTTCCATTTCCAGTTTTCGCAAGTGAAGTAGTTTTTACTTCAGCAATTGAGCCTAATAACAGGTACATGGTTTATTGTTCATTCACTTACAACATCAAAGAGAGAAGTGTCCAGAGGGAGGTAGGACTTTCCTCCAGGCAAGAGAAAGTTGTTGCTAAGAACAGCAGTCTTGAACCCTTCAGCACGAGCACACTGCACAGCATCCATCATAACAGTCACCGGCTGTGACATGGAGTCACTGGTCAGCACAGAATGGAAAGAACCAATATGGACCTTGAAGCCTACCTGAAAATAATATACAGTTTATAATGTACGCAAATCTAATTTCCTTTATTACACCAGTTCATGCAATACATAATGCCTAATTTTCAAATTGAAATCCAGCATTCTCTACATTTTCTATACGCAAACATTTATTTTGCCCAAAGTGCAATTTATATAAATAAGCAAACCTACTTAAGCTGTAGTACCCATGAACAATACCCAGGGTACTCTAGTCTACTGAACTGAAAATAGTGAGAAACATACAATTTGACTGCAGTCCTGACTAAAGGCTTCCACAAACTCCTCTGGCCCCAATTCTCCTCTCATGTATTTCTTCCAGGAGTTGTTATTGCCCGCTGCCCTTATAGCTCGGCCTATTGTGCCACGAGGGACTCCATTCTCATCTTCCCATTCTGTCAACAAAAAAAAAAGGCAAATATGTGCACAGTTATATCACACACAAAGCAAACTTCCTGTGGGGCTATGAGCACTTGTAAATGGAGTAGGCAATGTGTGAAATTACACTGTATAAAAATGAAGTGAAAAACAGATACCAGAAACATTTTAGGGAAAAATAGGAAAAACAAAAAACTTACAATAACCTGGTTGCATAAGTGTGCAAACACCTTTTATAATTTGGGATGTGGCTGTGTTCAGAATGAACCAATCACATTCAATCTCATGCTTAAAAGTAATTATCATACAGCTGCCATCAATTAAATTATTCTGACTAACCCCAAATAAAGATCAGCTGTTTCAGTAGGAGTTTCTGTACAACATCCTGGTTTCATCTGACTGCTAAAGTCATGGTCCACAAAGAGCTTACAAAGCTGTACAGGGTCTCACTGTCAAAAGGTATCAATCAGGAGAGGGGTACAAAACAATTTCCAAAACATTAGAAGGGCATCATCAGCAAATAGAGAAAATGGAGCACCACTGTGACATCAGCAATAACAGAACGTTCCTCAAAAATTTATAAAAGAACAAGACAAATACTTACCAGGGAGGCTGTGAAGAGACCTACAGCAACATTAAAGGAGCTGCAGGAATATCTGACAAGTACTGATTACTCTCTGCATGTGACAACAATCTCTCATATTCTTCACATGTCTGGGCTATGGGGTAGGGGAGCTAGATAGAAGCCATTTCTCACAAAAAAACATCCAAGCTCAACTAAATCACCCCAAACCATGTGGCAAAATGTGTTATAGTCTGATGAGACCAATTACAAAAAGTATAATAATTCCTTAATTCCAAAAGGTATGTTTGGTGAAAAAGAAAAGCACATCACCAAAAGAACACCACATCAAAGTTGAAGCATGATGTTGGCAGAATCATGCTTTAGGGCTTCTTTTCTTCAGCCAGAACTGGGGCTTTTATCAAGGAGGAGGGAATCATGAATAGCTACAGATACCAGTCGATTTTAGTGCAAAACCTTCAGGTGTCCGCTAGTAAACTGAAGATGAAAACGGAATTTCTCCTTTCAGCACGACACTGACCCAAAGCATACATCCCAATCAACAATGGAATGGCTTAAACAAAAGAAGATCAATGTTTTTGAATGATCTACCCAGAGTCCAGACCTGAATCCAACTAAAAATCTGTGGGGTGATCTGAAGCGGGTTGTGCACAGGAGATGCCCTCACATTTTGACAGATCTGGAATGTTTTTCAAGAAACAGTGAAAAAATATTGCCAAGTCAAGATGTTCCACGCTGATAGACTCTCACCCAAAAAGACTGAGTGGTGTAATAAAATCAAATGGTGCTTCAACAAAGTATTAATTTAGGGGTGTGCACACGTTTGCAACTAGGTTATTGTAAGTTTTTTATTTTTCCTTTTTTCCAGAAAATATTTCTGATTGTTTTTCAATTTATTTTTATATGCTGTAATTTCACATTGAAGGTGGAGAAAGTTCAGACATGTTTTATCTTGGTTTCATTTTTTTACATCACAAAAACGTGCTATTTTAACAGGGGGGGTGTAGAATTTTTATAACCACTGTAACTATATGATATAGTCATGCCATTTCTATGGAGTTTTGTTGGCGTCATTATTTAATGCCATTATTTAAAGCTCAATAGCATTTGAAGGGAATGACGTACAGTCACACATCCAACTGTAAAGTGTTCATCAAGGTGTCAGCTATAAGGCACACGTTTTAGATTTTTGATATTTATTAAAATAAGCTATTAAATCATATGTAAATTAGACATGAATTTCACTGCAGAATGGGCCCATACACTAAATATACCATAATTTAAAGCTCAATAGCATTTGAAGGGAATGACTTACAGTCACACAACCAACTGTAAAGTGTTCATCTAGGTGTCAGGTATGACGCCCATCTTTTAGATTTTTGATATTTATTAAAATAAGCTATTAAATCATATGTAAATATTGCCAAGTATTTCATTAGTGAATAGGCCCATACACAAAATACACCATTATTTAAAGCTCAATAGCATTTGAAGGGAATGACATACAGTCACACAACCAACTGGAAAGTATGTGCGTCATAGCTGACACCTACATGAACACTGTACAGTTGGTTATATGACTGTAAGTCATTCCCTTCAAATGCTATTGAAGTTAGAAACGTGTATAAACAATGTCGTATGTAACTTTAGAGACGGTCCCTTAATTTCCGTATTTCTGCGAATATCGAACGTTGGTGTGTTTGTGAGAGGACATGAGGAGAACATGCAGAAACCATGCAGTACCTGTTGCTTTAGGCAGCGGTGATGGGATCAACACTCCAAACATGTCAAATATCACAGCTCTGTAGCTGGAGGAAGAGCACACACTCATGTGGCGATGAAGAAGTGGCTTGACATGGAGAAACCTCCAAACTCCGCGCCGCAGCGCCATCATCCTGCCCACGGAAATAACATCAATGACTTTCTGTTAGTGACAAGCAGCAGAATAATCAGAGAACTAACGACTCATAACTTTCTAGACATTTGAACCATACAGGCTATATAACGTGTGTCTGCAGTATGGATTCAGCAGGACTCCACTGTTAACTGTTTAAAATCACATTTGATCAATATTATGCCAAATTATGTAACACACACCTGACGCTTTCTAGGCTGGGGACTACAGGAACAAAACTTCTACACTGTATGACTGATGTCTAGTAGCGTGCCGGAAATGGGTGATCACGTGATAATAACATTGCAGGACGTAAAGGTTTAGTTATCAAAATAAGAGTCTCGTTAATACGATCACGGTATATATGTACTGTGTGTAGTTACTGTCATCTACAGACTCTTGAATTACTGTGCTGAGTAGCGACAGTGGGGTGCGTTCACTTGTTTCACTCGAGTTTTGGCCCGAGGTTGAAGCTGCTTACTTAAATCCACCCTGATTGCAGATATGATATTACGCCTGTAGATGGCACTCTTTATCTTTTTAAAATTAATTAATTAACATGCTCACGATGTTTGAAAGTGTACACATATGAGCAGAATATTTGTTTGTGAAATAAATGAAAACAAATGTTGATTACGTTTTTTTTTGGGGGGGGGGGCGGGTTTGCTTTGAATAAAAATTTAGGAGGTAACATTTAAAAAAAAGAAAGAAAGAAAGAAAGAATCTGTTTAAAAGAATTACACGTATCTTTCAAACATAACCCTTTGAGAGGTAAAAATTATTAAAAGAGCTGTTTAAAAGAATCCGTATTACACGTCTTCCAAAAACATAACCCTTAGGAGATAAAAATGTTTAAAAAGTGCTGTTTAAAAGAATCACACATATTGCATGACTTCTAAACATAACGTTAGGAGGTAAAATGTTAAAGTGTTGGTTAAAAGAATCGCACGTATTGTTTAAACTAGAAGACAAGTTTTTCGCAAGATGTCTTCCAATCGCTGGATAAAGCAGGAATGAGGTTAAAAATGATTCAGCTTTCTCTCTCAATACACTCCACCCATCCACACGTGTTTCACCGGCAGATAGTTTCTGTAGATCTCGTAAATTAATGATTCTAGCAGACTGTTTTGTGTGTGCACCTAATTTATGAGAGAGAGAGATTCATGTATTTCCTGGGGTTTGCTGACCAGAATGCTTACAATGTGTTTACGTTAATGAATTAAGGGACGAGTCGTGCATTTCCGTGTTTTACGACCAATGTGTACATTTGTGGTTTCTCACAAAAAAAATTCTCTACACACTATGGCAGTACCTGACTTCACATTTATATAAAACTACGGGAAATAAAGATTATGTATAGCTGATGAAGCTTCTTGCTGTATTCACATAGACCCCCACTACCACCACCACCAAACCCACCCCACTCTGTGACCAGGTTGGTTCAATTAAGAAGTACAAGAAATCAACACCCTCGATCTCATTTTGGTTTAAAGCCAAATTTCACAACAAATTTTTATTTGAATATTTCTGCTTTATTTAAAAATCATATCTGAGTTTAGAATTCAGTCGAGGCAAAAAATGGAAATATAATATTCATAATTCTGTGCAACTACATGAGAACTAAAAAGACATTGGTCTCCAAATTGCTGAATGATTTAGTTAAAAATGAGCAAAGAACGAGCCAAGCTGCCCAAGTTAAACATTTATTAGAGAGTTTGAAAGTACATTTATTTAAGTTTGAAAGCACAACAGTGGAGTTGTTAACTGAACTTTACATCGATTTCAAGGAACAGAAAGACATAGAAATTGTGAAAATATGAACATGTGAAAGATTAACCCATCTTTAAGCCCCTTCCTCTTCTTCCTCTTCATCAAACTCACCCTCCTCTTCAGCTGTGGCATCCTGGTACTGCTGGTACTCAGACACAAGGTCATTCATGTTGCTCTCTGCCTCAGTGAACTCCATCTCATCCATTCCTTCTCCTGTGTACCAATGCAGGAAGGCCTTTCTCCTGAACATGGCTGTGAACTGCTCCGAGATGCGCTTGAACAGCTCCTGGATGGCTGTGCTGTTGCCAATGAAGGTGGCAGCCATCTTAAGCCCTCTTGGTGGGATGTCACATACAGCTGTTTTGACATTGTTGGGGATCCATTCCACAAAATAGCTGCTGTTTTTGTTTTGCACATTGAGCATCTGCTCATCCACCTCTTTCATGGACATGCGGCCCCGGAAGATAGCAGCCACAGTCAGGTAGCGGCCATGGCGTGGATCACACGCAGCCATCATATTCTTGGCATCAAACATCTGTTGTGTTAGTTCAGGCACGGTGAGCGCACGGTACTGCTGGCTCCCCCTGCTGGTGAGTGGGGCAAAACCAGGCATGAAAAAGTGCAGACGAGGGAAGGGCACCATATTGACAGCCAGTTTTCGCAGGTCAGCGTTGAGCTGCCCAGGAAAACGGAGGCAGGTGGTCACACCACTCATGGTGGCAGAAACAAGATGGTTGAGATCGCCATAAGTGGGAGTTGTGAGCTTTAAAGTGCGGAAACAGATATCATAAAGTGCTTCATTGTCGATGCAGTACGTCTCGTCAGTGTTCTCCACCAGTTGGTGCACAGACAGAGTGGCGTTGTAGGGCTCCACCACAGTGTCTGAGACTTTAGGAGACGGCACAACACTGAACGTGTTCATGATGCGGTCAGGATACTCCTCACGGATCTTGCTGATGAGCAGTGTGCCCATGCCCGATCCGGTGCCCCCACCCAAGGAGTGAGTGAGCTGGAAGCCCTGTAGGCAGTCACAGCTCTCAGCCTCCTTACGCACAACATCCAGCACCGAGTCCACCAGCTCAGCACCTTCAGTATAATGGCCTTTGGCCCAGTTGTTTCCAGCACCACTCTGGCCTGTGAAAAGCAGGACAGTAAGGCTAAATTACAACATAAAGGCACCACAAACATGCCATTTTAAACAGTTAAAGTGATCTATATAAAAACGTGTGCTTAATACATACATTACTATCCAAAAGAAAATATCCAGATCTTTGAATGCATTTTTTGGAACTTTCTAGATACACTTTAAGAAATATATGTTGTATACATTGGTTGTGGCCTACATATCTAAAATGAGAAAAATATACTATTCAATTCTTCATTCAATGTCACCTTGCATTTCTTCCCTCATTTCTCTAAATTTGCATTCTATTGGGGTAAACTGGACCCTCTGCCTGCATTCATCCACTCATTCAGTGTTGCTTATGAGCATAACAAAATGTGGCCCAGACACAAGATATAATAAATAAAAAGTTGCGCTCATATTCCTACATCTTACTTTCTCAAAAACTCCCTGGATATCCCAGATCTCTCCATAACCCCTTAAAAACAAAGACCCATGCATCCATGCACTGTGTATGTGTGACAACAGATTGTCTAAAAAGGCATTAGGTAAGTTGTTTGCACAATATTGAATTACTGTGAAGGATCTGAAGACAATATGTAAGGGAATGGGACTTATTTCAGAGTGAAACTGCATATTTGGGTTTGGGTATGGAGATTAGCAATCAGAATTTGACTGGCTTACAGAAACTGGGCATGTCTTTGCAAACAGTATTTATCAATAATTTTTTTAAATTATTTTTTTAATCATCCCACCATTTAGCCAAAATTCAGAGGCAGGGGGAAAATCTAAACAAAAATAAATAAATAAATCACGACGTGATCAGTACACCCGAATCATGCACAATGTGAGAAGGAAGATGAGCAAACAAGGATTTAAAAAAATACATTTTTATTTTAATCATTAAAAATAAAATGAAATATAAATGTCACCCACCAAACACGAAGTTGTCTGGTCTGAACACTTGGCCAAAAGGACCAGATCTTACAGAGTCCATGGTCCCTGGCTCCAAGTCCACCAGTACAGCCCGGGGAACATACTTTCCACCTGTTTCACCACAGGACACACTTTCACTACGGCCAGTTAAGCATTTAAGGTGAGTAATTAAACCGTAAGCTTATTTGGACACAATGTGAAGCTATGGATAGCCGGGTTTACCAGTGGCTTCGTTGTAATACACGTTAATCCGCTCCCGCTGCAGGTCGCTGTCACCGTAGTAGGTACCGGTCGGGTCGACTCCGTGTTCATCACTGATCACCTCCCAAAACTACAACAGCATCAAATTACAAAACCAGTCCGTTATTATAGTCAACGGCAGCAATTTCAAATACAAACAAACAAACAAAAAAGAAGCGATTCTCGACCTAAACCCTGAAATAAATCAGCCACGTCGTAGTTAACGTTCAGTTAAACAAGAGGAAAGTAGCTTAAATACTTAACCCAATAATATTGTCTAATGTCTAATATTCTTGTTGCTAAGTAACCCAGACATTTCCAACGACCACTTTTTTCCTCTGAAGTTAACCAACTAAAACTAAAGGGTAAGAGTTGTAATTATATTCATGTTTTAAACTTACTTTTGCACCGATTTGATTCCCACACTGACCAGCTTGCATGTGAACAATTTCCCTCATTTTGTTTTGAGAAGCGTTTACAAAACACAAACCGTGACCTCAAACAAACTCGTCCGAACACTCATAAGCGTGTTGTATCACGGACTAAATATGCATTCCGTCTCTATAGTGACGGGAATTCTGAATTCTGTTTTTGTGAATCAGATCAGACTCAAATAAAAGACAGAACACAACAACAGTGCAGGGATGCTTAGTGTTTTTATGGATGAACATGTGTGGTCCCTTGCTGAAACAGTTATTCAAATGCATTGTACAGTATAGAATGCAATGTAAAGTTTTGTTTGTTTTTTGTTAATTGGAGGGTGGAGTTAGATTTCATTAAACAATCTCAGCCATAGTTGGACAAAGAACAACCTTCACCAGTCTCGAAAAAAATGTCATTGAGGCATTTGGAGTCGAAAGAGTCGGCTCTTATTGATGAGCTGAGTTGAGTCTGATCTGATTCACAAAAACAGAATTCAGAATTCCCGTTCAGCAGCTGTTTTTTGGAATGGATCCGCAACAATGTCAAAACAGCTGTATGTGACATCCCACCAAGAGGGCTTAAGATGGCTGCCACCTTCATTGGCAACAGCACAGCCATCCAGGAGCTGTTCAAGCGCATCTCGGAGCAGTTCACAGCCATGTTCAGGAGAAAGGCCTTCCTGCATTGGTACACAGGAGAAGGAATGGATGAGATGGAGTTCACTGAGGCAGAGAGCAACATGAATGACCTTGTGTCTGAGTACCAGCAGTACCAGGATGCCACAGCTGAAGAGGAGGGCGAGTTTGATGAAGAGGAAGAAGAGGAAGGGGCTTAAAGATGGGTTAATCTTTCACATGTTCATATTTTCACAATTTCTATGTCTTTCTGTTTCTTGAAATCGATGTAAAGTGTGAATACAGTGAATGTATATGTGAATACAGCAAGAAGCTTCATCAGCTATACATAATCTTTATTTCCTGTAGTTTTATATAAATGTGAAGTCAGGTGCTGCCATAGTGTGTAGAGAAATTAAGTTCAGTTTTTATTTATTTAGTTTGACCTTGATATTGTTAAATGAAAATGCTCACTTTATTATGAATAATGATTACCCTGACCCTGTGTAGGATAAACAATTTGGAAAATGGATGTATAATTATTACTTGTAATGAGTCTATGTGTTAGACATAATACATAGCAATAATACAATGATAAACCTTTTTTTTTTTACCCTTTAAGTACCTTGTTTGGAAAGTAGGCTATGTAATAAATATTTTTAATTTTCTTCAGACATATTGTCACTTCAGTCTCCAGAATGAATAACACCGATGGTTTTGTTTTTTATCTCAGTAAAAGAGAACAACGTCCTCATACAGCCTTGAAGGACTTTAGAAATGTTTTACACATCACAGTGTTTTTCTCAACAACGTAGCCAATGAATGTTATCTGTTCATTTCTTGACAGAAGGATTACACAAATCATACACATAGGTAGCCCCACACACACACACACACACACACACACACACACACACACACACACACACAAAATGTCTACAATTCTAATACATCTACCACATTCAGACACCAGGTCTAGTCTGATAGATTTCTGATAGATTAGTTACACAAACTGATAATTACCACAAAAGTTATTTCAGAAACAAAGATTCACTTAAACTAGGGGTTCTCAAACTTTTCCCAGGGAAAGGCCCCCCAAATGGCATTAACATTTGACCGAGGCCCCCCTTTTGCAAGATGTCTTTAAAATATATCCCCCTTTTTTTAATTAAAAATTACATCTTCCATCTTTACATTACATTACATTAGGAAATGATTGTGTGTGTGTGTGTGTGTGTGTGTGTGTGTGTGTGTGTGTGTGTGTGTGTGTGTGTCTCTGTGTGTGTGTGGTTGTCTGAGAGTGAGAATTTATTTTTCACACCAAAATGTTGAGGCCCCCCTGGCGCCCCCTGGCGGACCCCAAGGGGCCGCGGCCCCCACTTTGAAAACCACTGACTTAAACCACAAATGTACACATTGGTCGTAAAACACGGAAATGCACGACTCGTCCCTTAATTCATTAACGTAAACACATTGTAAGCATTCTGGTCAGCAAACCCCAGGAAATACATGAATCTCTCTCTCTCATAAATTAGGTGCACACACAAAACAGTCTGCTAGAATCATTAATTTACGAGATCTACAGAAACTCTTCAGTATATATGTACACTTTCAAACATCATGCTTTTTCCTAACAATTTGGTTACACAAACGAAATCCCCCACATACTAACACAAACGTATGCCAATATTAACCACTGATACAATTTTTTTAGACGTATTTCACCCAAACCATCCTTAAGCTTCAAATAAAACAATACCACAAAACGTAATTTCAGAAACAAACATTCTCTTATACCACAAAATATATATATTGTGTGTGATTAATAATGGGAGAAACAGGTTTTCACAACAGTCTCATTAACATAAACATATTTGTTGGTGGCTACTCACCCGCACCCCCACAGACCCAGACACACAGGTGCCAAAATGACCCACTGATACAGGGTTAACCCCACAAGAAAAAATGGCTTCCCTTGACTCTGCAACTGCTAACCAATGGAGGCATGGTCAGGACAAAAACTTAACCATTTTAATCCATTTAACTTGAAATTATTCATACATTGAAATATGTCTACAAACTAGTAGAATCTACTTGAATATTTTAGTAATGCACTCAAGCTTAAATAATTTAAGTATGTTGTAATTAAATTGTTAAGTAGATATGAAATCTGGACTAACAGTGCAATATGATATGTATGAGTTAAAGAATGTTTTAGTCTCAGACAATTAGAACAATAGAAATTTAATTTGGAGACCCCTAAAACAAAGAGCAAAGTGCAGTTTTTAGTAGACTGGAAGGCATTTGGAGGACGCATGGTGGCTTAGTGGTTAGCGCGTTCGCCTCACACCTCCATGGTTAGGAGCCGTGTGTGCGGAGTTTGCATGTTCTCCCTGTGCTGTGGGGGTTTCCTCCGGGTACTCCAGTTTCCTTACCCAGTCCAAAGACATGCAGGTTGATTGGCATGTCTAAAGTATTCCTAGTGTATGAATGGGTATGTGATTGTGCCCTGTGATGGACTGGCACCTGCGATGCCCTGTGATGTGGTGCCCTGCGATGGATTGGCACCCTGTCCAGGGTGTACCCCACCTTGTGCCCGATGCTCCCTGGGATAGGCTCCAGGTTCCCTGTGACCCTGAAAAGGATAAGCGCATGGATAGATGGACATTTAAATTATAAATCATAAAGCTCAGTAGGTGGCAATAATGCACCATAAGCTGGTCTACCAACTGCCATAAAACCAATAACTGATTTTACTTACCATTGTTTTCTTTCTTGTTGTTGTTTTTGTTGTTGTTGTTGCTAGACCATGTAGAAACAGAAATATAATAAATCAAATTTAAACATGAAACTCTCATGTTTGTTTTCATTAAACCGGCAAAGGACAATCGTTGCATTTATTGAAATATCTTTGCCATTTTCAAAAATGAAGAGAACATTGAATAAACATCAAGACACCGAGCGTGTTCTCAACTCGAAGATGATGAATTTGGAAATTTTTCATCAGACCTGGAGTGTGGAGACTACCAGACTATGAAGAAGACAAAATTTTTGCAGCTGACACGAGGTATAACAAACTTCTTATAAAAATTTATTTTTTATAAATGACTTTATTTGGAACTTGCACCTCAGTGATCCAGAGGAGGATGTTGAAAATAACAAAAAGACGGGAACTCCAGAAAATGACAAGCTGTTCAGAATCAGGCCTCTGCTTGATGACATTTGCATTGCCTGCCAAGCTCATTACAACCCTAGAAGGGAGTTGGCAGCTGATGAGAGAATGGTGGCTACCAACGCAAAAGTAAATAAGACACAAAATAAAGTCTAACCAACAAAATCAAGCTATTTGGGATAATTCAAGCAATGGCTACACCATCATGCTACCATGCTCATAGTATGAACCGATTGATTCAGTCATGGCTCTAATAAAGCTATCATATCTAGGGAGTGAATACCATATGCAGTTATGTTGTTAAAGGCTTAAATGGTTACAGTCTTGCCCATTTATAGAAGTGCTCAAAAATATTTATACAAGATAATAGCCAAAGTGTCATGTTTAGACAACAGATTTTATGTTCTCAAAATAAGAGTTGGCCATTTATATGTTTCCATGTTTTGTAATCAAGTATTAATGGTTTGTCTTTCATTCCTCTTGTATATTTTAGACAGGTCAAGCAGTGAGGTTGAGGACAGTAAGGCAGGGTGGCAGCTTTGAGCAGGTAGTCTACATTTAAAAGCAGGTTATTGCTAAATGAGTTTATATTGTAATCTGTAGACTGTAATACCATTTCAGTATTAACATAAGAAATAATTTGATTCATGTACTTATGTAATGTAACACACAAGGTTACACTTGAACAGCCTGTCAAGGTATACTAACAGCCACAGAGGCACATATTTTGTGCCATTACAAAAGAAAATATTTTTTTTATTAAGCCATTTTGTCAAGCCCAAGGGGACTGTTATCAACATTTGGCCGTTAAATAGCACACATGAAGGTGCGAGGGTTGTTGGGAAAGTGGTGGCTGAGCAGACCTTTCCTATCAAGTAGCTGTTTGTAAAAATCTTTCTAAAACATTTTTTAAATCTGATTAAAAGAAATAGCATGGGGAGGCAAGATACCCAATGAATTCACTTGATAATTTCACACTTTTGTTGTTAGACATCAGTCAGTCCTGATATTCACCATGAAGACACCAATATGAAAATATTTGAGGGCATTTTAGACAGCTTGTGAGGCCTCCCGGGGCTGAACTCCTCATAGTTTAAAGTTCTAGTAATTATCTTAAGCAGGCTGGTGAGCTCCTTTTGGTCTACCCCTATTCCCATTTTATGACTGCATAGCTTTCTGGTGCACATGTAAATGCCAGAATTGAGGAGCTTTTGTTGTATATATTATGATTGGGCCAGATTCTCTAGCAGGTTATCCACTTTAGAGAGTGAGAGAGAAATGTGAGGTCGATTTATACCTCAACAATTTCAAACACATTTCCTTGCAGACACTGCAGTTTTATTACAGATTCCCTCATGAATCTTTTTGATTAAATCCATCCCCTTCATTCTTGGAGGAATGCTCAGTGGCTGTGCCATCCTGCCTTCGGTTGCCTTTATTTTGGGTATAGGAGTCGCATCAGTAATTGCAGTGACACCTTATGACACACTGTTGCCTGCTGCATACAAATTGGGGAACCATGTCATAGGGTCTGTCTAAAATCTGGAACTAATACACATGAACTCTGGAACACAAGAGAAGACTTCACATAGAACTAGTTGACTTTATTCTTGCCAGTGTCATAGTGGAGTCTATTCTGGGAACACCAGGCTACAAGCAGGAATAGACCCCAAGCACAGGATCAGACCCTGAACCCTGAAGTTGTGAGGCAACAACATTTCCAGCTATGCCACCGTGCCTCATCATGACCAATTATTAAAAAAATAATAACTAAATAAATAAATAAATAAATAAGCATTTATTTATTTATTGAAAAGTAGGTTTATTTCCAACCAATCAACAATAAACAGACTTGACCATTTTCCATTTTCAATCTGACAAAGGAAGGCTTGTATTACATTTAGTTACATCTAATGGTTTGATTACCTCTTGCTGTTTAAATAATTTGGAAAGGAATGTAATTCACAGTATCAGTACAGACAGACAAAAAAATAAATCAATAAATCAAATCATCAAATCCTCCCTCCTCCCTTTTTTAAATTTCAGGCTTCCAAGACACTTCAGATTTATTATAAATAAATCTTATTGCCCATATTGCCATCTTAAATTGAAGCAAACAAACAAACAAAAAAAATCAAAAAGCACACAGTACAACATAAAAATAATAATGCCCCAAATTAATAACCATCAGGGGAGTAAAAAAAATACACTGAAGACAAAGACAAGTACAAAAATCCCGTGTCTTTATTGCAGTTTCAGAATAGTCACCTTCCATATGGCATCATCAGTAGTTTTTGAGCATTTTCAAGAGTTTTAAGAGAACAGACTTCAAAATTCACTTCCGTTTCCAATTAACTGAGGTCCAAGGTTTCCTTATGTGCTTTTTGTCAAACCAGGTAGTAATATGCTCCCAGTGTTTCACTACAACATTCACTTTTCCTGTGATAATGGAATTTGTCCCTCTCCATTTTGTAGCTTCTTTTCTAATATCTAGTTACAACATTTCCACCATTCTAGGACTATTGGGAGTATGTGATAGAACATCAGCCTTAAAAGGACAAAAGACAATGCATGTATTTCTCTAAACAGGTAAAATCAGAAATGGTAGCTTCAACATTCCCTGCCTCCATTTCTAAACATTTGTTTACAATGAATGAGATACACAATGTACAAAATGTGTTTAACCAATAGAAAACAATCAAATATAATATTGCATATGCTGGTTACAGTGGCATACCAATTACAAGGCACACGGATGTGAGAAAAAACAAACTGTGCATGAATGCTTGTTCAGTGGAATTGCAGTAGATACTTGGGTCTGTTGTGTGCAAACACTTCCCTTTTAAGTTCATATCCACACAAAGTAGGCAATCTCATCCAAGTCCACAGGGTAGTCAGTAAGATGTATCGGCCCTTTGTCAAAATGTTCGCCCTTGTAGCTCCTCCATCTGCCAGCTGGGAGGTAAATATCTCTCTCCTGCTTCCCTGGCTCAAGAACTGGTGCTACCATAAGGTCGTCCCCTATGAGAAACTGTGAATCGATCTTGTAGGCAGCTTCATCATCTGTAGCAATCCACCACAGAGGGCGAATGATAGGATCTCCAGTGTCCAACACTTCCCCAGCAAGTTCGAGCACTCGAGGAGCCACCAGGGTCTCATGAAGCTTTGTAAATTTCCTAGCAATCTCTACAACCTCATCATCATACAGCCATGGTGGGATTGAGAACTCCATAGCTGGCATGAATGCTAACAGTTCCAGCCAGCGGATGTAGAGCTCCCGGTCAGGGAGTCCCTGACTTCCTTCAGTGCGGTTTGGATAAGCGTTTCCACCGATCATGTCCGGGAGAACAAACTGGTAACCCAGAATGCTAACAGTTAGCACAGTAGGGATGATCGACTTGAGCCCCAGGTCGTAGCCCCAGACCGAGTCACGGTCAGTAATCCGGAAGAAGCAGGAGATGTTCTGGGATTGGTACCCAGCACGCAGTTCAGCACGGTCGTTGAAGGGTATTGCCATCTCGCTGTAGCGGCGAGTGAATATGCTGGGATCATGCAGGGGCATGAAGGTTCTGAATTGCAGGGGAAGGTAGCTGGTCTCCCCAGCATCAAACTTAAAGGAAGCAATCGCATATTTGTTCTTTAAAGCACGGAGGTGTGAGGCGTACCACTCACGAGTTTCTGGATTGGTGAAATCCAAAATACCACCAATACCATTCCACCACCGGATCAAGGCAGGTAACTCGCCAGTAGGTTCTCGCACAAAAAGCCCTCTTTCCACTCCAACTCCAAAGTTAGTGGAGTTGTAGTTGACAAAGGGATGGGTCCAGAGGGTGACCACAAACCTATCATTTCTAAGTTTCTGGAACATATGAGTTGCATTGGGGAACTTGACTGGATCAAACTCGAACTCTCCATAGCCTGTCGTATATCGATCATCCAGCTCCAGATGACTGCAGTTAAAGCCATGTGCTTGAATCTCAGATGCATAGGCCAGTAGCTTCTCTTGATTCACTTCAGTCTTGTGCAAGGCCCACGTGGACCAAATTGGCCATCTAAAAACAGCCTCTGAAGGAACTTTGTTGGGTTTGTTAAAATAACGACGAACCATGTATTTATGTATGGAAGTAACATCGTACCCAACACAAACACGGTAGCTCAGTTCAGCATGGACCGGCTGTGCAGGGTCTGGCTTATATGGACTGTTGTCATACCGTGACTGGAATCGCAGCATCTTGCTGTTATCATCCCAGCCAAGATGGAAAGGGACTGAGTCATTGATTTTGATAGCAGTTGCACTGGAGGAGAGCCAGTAGCGCTCCAGAATGCCCCCAAAGTCTTGCTGAATCGAATTGACATCACTAGTAATGAAAGGTTTGGGTTCCTGAATTCCCACAAAAACAATTGGCCAGTGCTGAGACCTGGACTCTGCCCCACCATACCAGTGAGAGCCATTATAGGCCATGGCATGTTCTACAGCACGGTACACATCAAGCTCCTCCCAGCGCACACGGTAACACATCACTGTGTCCTTGGGTCTCACAGTTTCAATGAAGAAATTAAGCTTTCCTCCACTGGATCGGCTGCAACTGAGAACTGTACCTTCCTTTGAGCAAGAGTCCAGATCAAGGGAACCTGACCTGAGATAAGCAAAAAAAAAAAAAAAAAAGATCATGACTTAAAGACTACTTAGTCTAAACATACAGACTGCACTCAAATATGTAAAAGAACATACATTCTATTTTGATATTAGCATTCAGGGTGGATTATTAGCGTTCATATAATCACCACTGTGCTGTACCCATGCTTCAGTCAGAGCTAGTACCAAATGGGTTCACGTACCTAAATGCCATTCGGAAGATGATGGCTCCAGTTTGGTTGCGAATGACAAAGCCATCTTTGTTGAGGTCTAGCAATTCTGTCTTCAGCAGATCTGCCTTGCGGAGAGACATGGAATAATAGCACCAAGCTACCACAGCTGCAATGACTAGCACTGCCCCAAACAAGCTTGACGCGATCAGTCGATGTCCACCCCGATCCACTCTTTTCTTTGGTGGTGTGTATTCGCGCATGCCACTAAAGCCAATATCCCCAACTGTCGCTGGTACAATTTGGTACATCCTTGCAATATCCAGGAGACACTCTGTGCATTCACTACGAAGCTTTTCTTCATCTGTCTGAGTGGATGTGCAGGCATTTACTGCACATTACTTGCCAACACCTTTTTCACATTCAGAAATCAGTGTATGTCTGGAAGAGACAAGAAACGGATATTAAAAGCAGAAAGCTAATATTTACTTCTATTTTTACACAAAAGAAAAAGTGTATTAATGACATAAATAACAGCAACTCTGATAGTAGTGCCAAATTTAATTAAAATGATAAGTACTTGTTATATCATTTTCAACAACACATTCACAGAGACTTGTAAGGCATACACACTACAGAATATAGACCTAATAATAAACCCATTACAATAACTTGCTATTTAACAAAGAAAAACAATTGTTAATACGGTGAAGCTTTCTGTAAGGAGATGTTCATTTAATATTTATTAAGAATTGAACTGGCAAACTACTGTGGTATAAAAAGAATAAAACTGCTGTTATAGTATAGCGGGAAAAAACCCACATCGAGTGGAAACAGTACGTCTGCATCACACCACATCGTCACAGATTATTTTAACATTATTATAAACGGCATACCTTGTGTTTTATTTCTTACATACTGTTCAAAACCATAGATCATTTTAACATAAAAAAACTGACATCATTTTAAGTGAAACACTTTAAATCAAATACGTAGAAGGAAACTCCTGACCAGATCTAAAGCTTTTATTTACAAATGCTTTATAGTAGCAGAATGGACTTTGGGGCATGAATTGAGCACCATTGTTTCTCCCATGATGGAGCCTCATTGATTTTATAGACCCGTGACACAAAACACTCATATGCAGACTGAAAGTTCGCTGAGAAACTGCTCTCAGTGTTACTGGGTCATTAGAGAGTCCATAAATAAAGTACATATGGATTTGTGGTAAGATTACTGGGCAATAATGGAAGGAGTTTTCGCCACTTTCAAGCTTCTCAGCAAAGAAAATGCTCGTGTCAGCAAGTTCTCCAGTCACAAGGGTCCTTATTTTTGAAACCGCTCATACGAAACAGAGATAAACGGTGTTTATATACGGGCTCATGTCGTAGCATAAACAAAGGAAATTTGAGACACTGCAACAACACATAGATATTAGAACTAACAAGCAAACACTTCCAAGCAAAATGATTTACTTGTACAGTTCATTTCCACACACAAGTTGTGATTAAAATCAACACAAGTCACGTGAAAAGTGTATTAGGAGTCAGGGTCATGGTTGAGCTATGGGTTAGTTTAATCTAACAAGGCTAGTAGACAGGCTAAGTAGACAACACTATTATGGTGAGGAGGAGACTGAATGATAACTTGATAGTTAAAAAAAAAAAACAACAACAACAAAAAAACATCTGCTGTCTCTGTGGGATAAAGCAACGAAATACCTAATCAGTGCATACAGGATTTTGCTGAGGTTGTTGTGTGTGTGAGATTGTTGAGGCCAAAGATGCTCGATTTTGCTGCAGCTTTGTAAAAAATTTGCGGTGCAACTTGCAGAGTTTTTTCTGCGGAAAACTACTTGACTTGCAAAACTGCAATTGGACGAAATTGTTCTGCACAGTCTTTCGCAGTGATGCTTCTTGGTAAACAAGACCTTTCAGCTGTACTCATGTTCGAAGCACATGAATTGAAGACGACTTTGACCGAATGCGCGTTGTGATGACGTCACACATCTTGGCCCAAATTTCTTAATTTCTGCGATCGTAAAATACCGGAGGGACTCACGTATACGTGTAAACAGCTCAGACGGGATTTTCTCCACATCCATTACGAGCCACGATCAAATGAGGCTCTAAATCTGAAACACATCAGATATCTGGTCATTTGGCTCGCA
Source organism: Ictalurus punctatus (assembly GCF_001660625.3). Lineage (NCBI taxonomy): Eukaryota > Metazoa > Chordata > Actinopteri > Siluriformes > Ictaluridae > Ictalurus > Ictalurus punctatus. The sequence continues at coordinate 9,149,869 of NC_030437.2, forward strand.
TCTAAACGCTCAAATCTTTTTCATTCTGAAGTTAAACGGCATTGTAATGCTGGCAATTTTTGATGAATCAGCCAAAACTATTCGTTTGGCACACAAACACACATGGATCATGAGAGGTGGTCTGCGGATAGTCAGTGTAGTCCAGATGAAATAAACTGTTTTATCAATCTGTGAGCTGACCCAACCTTTCAAAAACAAGAACAACTCAAAAGTATCTACAGAAACCACGCTGTCTATGAAGACATTTCTCAGGCCACGGCAGACCAAGGATATGGTCCTGGCTCCTACGCCAATGTAAAATTAAACGTCTTAAGGCCATAATAGACCATAATAACCGTCTACCCGTCTATTCTTCATCATCCAAGGTGTCGACTCTTGACATCCAGGTTTCAAACACAATTCTCATGAGATTGAGGTGAACAGAAGTCACGTGGTCCTCGCCAGATAAGCAATAAAGGGTCGCTCTCATTCTTTGTATCATCATTAGGCTACTTGCATGATATTTTGAACTCTTCACACACATTTTGAAGAAACTCTGTGAAAATAATCTGTTCTATTTTAGTCATCATGTTCAACCACAATGATCACAGTGGTACAAAGTTGCTGTTTTCACCGCAGTGCATTTTGTCAGGAGATTGATGTAAACATGTTAATCAGTTATGGGTCAGGTTTTACATGTAAACAGACTGGAGAAGGGGAGAAAAATCAGATCCGTGTCATCAGTGTTCACACCAGTTAATATCTCTGACTTATACCGCTGTTAAGCGGTACCCTCAGTTAGTGCTAAATAATAAAGAAAAGTGCTGAAGCTGTAAAAACTCGAAGTCTTTTGGACTATGTTCCCTTTCTTTCGTTAATAATTAAGTGAATCCTCCAGCCTCCGCGACCGGCTAAAACACAGCTGTAACCGTTTAAGAAATCGCCATTAACACAAACTTTACTTGTAGAGTCAGCACTTAATATTTATGTGTAAACGCATCTCTATTTATATATTAAAGATCTTGTGTAAGTTAGACTGTGAGAAACAGCTGTTTACTATCTCTCTGTGTAACTGTCATTAGTCCTAGCACCTAGCACCAGCTGACTTACTTAGGGCCAGAAATATATCATATATTTACGACAAACATACACATATCTATATAAACAAAAAATAGTCATTAAGAGATGTACCGAATGATAAATATATAATCGTTTAAACATGGTTAGTGGTACTTACTTTGTCAGCGGATGTGTCCCAGCTGCGCGAGCTACAGAATGTCTATGGTCTGTGTGTGAGCCTGTTTCAGGAGTCTCGGCAAGTTTCAAAAACATCACGTGACTTTTGAAATTGTTTCCGGGTGCATTGTGGGAATGGTAGTGTCCAAAACAACAAAATGGCGGCGGTATAACTCAACAAACTTTGTTTGTTTGTTTGTTAGATTTATTTATTGAGCATATACAAAAGTAAATGCACATACATATGTTTACAACTCACAACAGATATTAACAACAACAAATATAATGGGTAAACAAAGAAGGGGGGGGGGGGGTAAACAAAAAAAGCAAAACAAGCAAAACAAAACATTGGGTGGGGGTCGGGGGATTATATAATTTACAATAAATTACATTTATTTAACGAAAAGAAAAAGAAAAAAGCCTTGAATCCTCAACTTTTTCCTCTATTTCCCTCCTTCCATCCCTCCCTTTTATATGCACCATACAATCAATTGTACATTATAAAAAAAAAGCATAAATATTATACATTGTACACAATGTAAAGGATTTTAAGGCTTTGACATTGCTTGAGGTAGAGATATAAAACCCCAATAGTCATAATAGACCCTTTTTACATGACGTCACACAAATTTTGTTCTCACTCAAAGTAGGGTATGATTACTTCCGCCAGCATAGTGGAATGCTATGGAGTTTACCCAGTCCCTTCTACATCTGCTGGAAATACGTCTAGACGTTGTACAGCAACTTGCAGACAAATTATCACTTATAACATGTTCCAAACTTGATAAAGGATACAAATTCTTCATTGATCAGTTTGATCATGAAGCTAAGCATTTGTGTATTGTCCAGTGCAACTTACATTAGTGCTAAAGTTAGGATAACGGTGGATGTTAGCGTTCTCTTCTGCAAATAGAATGTCTTTAAGTCCTTATTCTTGATTGATTTACTGTAATACAGACTGCAAACTCTTGTTGCAATCGTGTTTCCATATTACCGATGTTATCTATAGGTTGTGTATTAGATAAAAGTCAGTAACGCATTCACGGTTAATGTTGTGCCATTTCACCAAAACATTGCCTTGTAGTTGTGGATGAGGTGACAGTTACAGGACGTTGTCACAGGTCCATGAGGAAAAATGAGGAGGCTCATCACCTTCAGGTTTATTTATTTTTATTTTATTCATTAACATTATCAAAAGAATTAAAATATAAGAACCCGTAAATACCTAAACATTATTATTCTAAACTTTACATTTCGTTTTTCGTGTTGTTAGTTAGCATGTTCCTACATTTTCCTGAAGTATCCAGCATGCATAAGGTAAAATGGAAGTACGTATACACTGCTTTGCAGAAAGGCAGAAGTTTTTTTCATTGTGAAAAGGGACTATTAACAACAAAGTTACACCTCACTTAAAAAGGGTTAGATAATGGATATTGGTTAGATTTCCATAGTGGGGATATTCAGGTGTAATAAAATAATGCAACTAATAACTTGGGTCTTCAACCAGGGCCATAACCTGGCCTGGGCATTCAGGGCTAAAGAGGAAAAAACTATCAGTGGAAATTAAATCTGATTAATCTAATATATCTAAGATCAAGCGTATATTATTAGAAATATGTCTCTGATGGAAATATCCTGACTGGCATTCATTTATTATGTTATTTATCTATGAGATATTTGTTGGATAAGTGTTGGAATGAGCTAATTAAACCACGTCCATGAGTTAGTAAGGTGTAGGAACAAGAGAATTAAATCATGTCTATGACTAAGGAGCGGGAACAAGATATTTAAGTCATAAACATGACTTAGAAAGTTGTACGAATGAGATAATTTAACCATGTCCACAAGTTAGTAAGTTGTGGGACCAAGATAAATTGTCGTCATTATTTTGTTTCCATCTTGCATTTCATTCATTTCTGAGTTAAGCCATAGAACTGACTTACCATTTGATTTTCATATCATAATTCTCCCACTGGATGGCACTATCTACATTTACATTATGGCATCTGTCCACACGTGTAAGAGATGTTTGTACAGTAGGATTGATATTTACATTTCTAAAACCATGAAAAACCAGTGCAATCATCTTATGAGATGTGTACAAGTCACATGAAAACATGAAAAAAAAAACAACCAAGAAACACATGTCTCAATGTTGAATACATTTCAAAGGTTTCTTGAGGGCTTCCATATCAAACATTATTTATTCATTTGATATAATACCACAAAACATACAACTAATTAAGTTATCAAAAGCAAACTAAATAATACAAAAGGTTTGACTTGTTACTCAAAATGAAATGACCTGATACGATATAACATGACATCAGTGACCATACAAACAATACAATACATCACGATATAGTTTTGTTCGGTGTAAATGCACAGTGTCAACAAGAAGTGAGTATTATTGCTCTTTTAATGTTTATGATATTCAAACATAATGAAACCTTTCAGTTCAGCAATACCAATGAAAAAATAATAAAGGCAAAATGCCGGGTGATGTCAATGAAGAAAATCTATCAAAGGTGCAGTCTGCGATATATGAAAGTGCTTCTAGATCTAATAATCACCTCCTTTCAAAGTTACCTTAGAAAAACGAATCCACACTAGTGCCAAGGAAGAGATCTCACCGATTTCTGTTTAAATTTATTCCGGCCCAGAAAACAGCTCTTCTACGGAACTGTTCGGCCTTAAAATGCAGCTCGCAAGGTATATATAGTTTCAACAGCGAGGATATGGGCTTGTCAGTGTTTGCATTTCAGTTGCAATTTGCCTTGCAGGCAAGCAGAGGGCTGAACAAAATGACAATTTACTACTTTAAAGGACAAAAAGCATTTCTTAATTAAGAACTGCTAAAGCTAGATTTATAAAATAACAACGTTCCCAAGATGTCCTTGTAACATCTAAAATTTTTTGGTAATATTTTGTCCATGAACGAATTCCACTAAGAAAACCTATGAAATGCGTCTCTCAGTTTGGTCATGCATAGCAACAAAAACAGATGCAAACACATAATATTCCAGTGCCTTGCTCAGTACTCAATCTCATTGAAGTCCTCAGAGAAGCCTGAGTAGGAAAAGCTGTCTCCGAGATCTACAGGGGAAAGACAAGAGAAAGAGAGTAAGAAACAGAATTTCTTGAATGGTGCCTAAGTCAAGATTAATAAGTACTACAGTCAAAGTCCCCTGAGCAGGATGCAGACTTCCTGCTCCTCTGAAACCATGGCTGTTAAAACCTAGAGAGTCCGTTGCTATGTCAATTATCCATGCATAGGATGCTGCAGCATGTCCCCTCATTGAAAGGATGGGAAGCAAAGTAAGGGAAAGCACCAATCAGGAGTGGTACTAGACTAAATGTGATACTGGGACATGTCATTTGGAGACAATACACTCATTCCAGCCTTTGGACATGTCCATTATACCTAATGGACAACTGGATGTTACCCAGGCCCATATCAAACATCACCTGCTGCTATTTAACAGCTAGTGGAGCCCAGGTCTATTTTGGAGAAATATCACAGGCTAATATTCAGTTTATATTTTTGTAACATAATATAAATTTCGGAGAGATGTGTTGGCAGTGTGTGCTATTAAATAGTTCTGATCTAATATTTGTCAAGTCGTAATAAATATAGTCTTGAAGAGTGATTATATCATCATTATGTGCCCTCCATGCCCCAGTTAACTGGAGCTAGCAATTCCTCTGACATGTGTGCAAGGTATAAATAAAAGTCTTTCCCATTAACGCTTTACGCACACTCCGGACTATATGCATACAGGAGCCCCTAGTGGCAGAAAAGTATAAAATGCTGGTACACCTACAGTATTTTGAAGAACTCTAATCACACTTATTGTCAATCCTATCAGGATAACTGACAGAGTAATTAGTGATTTTGGTGCAGACTAGGTGACACAGTTGAAAAGGCACATCTAAAGTTGGACTGAGATGATTTCATTTGCCCAGTGCAGTTTTATTACAGTATATTTCTATTCTAGGGGGTTTTAGCCATGGAGCACATTTCACTGAGAAATTGGAGACAGGTCTGGCATTTCCCAACCAAGTCTGAGCCAAATAATGACACATCTTACATGCATTCATATTGCTCACACTGCAATACATTACATTTCCAAATATGGCATCGGACAAGACAACAATTTCTAAACGTAGTTGGGGCATTGGACTGCAGAAATTTCTACATAAAATAAAATAAAAAAAACTTTTAAATTATTTCTGTGACAAACCACTTATAGAAGTGCCGAATAAACCTTTTCTGTTTTACTCTACTTTACGGTCGGTGAAATGAATCTTATTAGACTTTTTGTAATGCTCATTCTGTAATAAGCAGTACAATATTGGGACTTTTAAACACAAGTTAATTACCATATATGGTGATTTGGGGGTGTTTTATTATGTAAAACACTGTATGGTTGTGCACAAACAGAGCAATTTAGAATGTATGGGATTTATCAACATCCACTGTGTACACCTGTGCATACTTACGTGTGATAAATGCCAATTCCTAATTTCCTTTGCCAATTATAACTTCTTCTATGCAAGACCCTTAGAGACATCTCTGTGATCTATGTATGAAACTAGTTTGGTATTCACTCAATCTCTATTTAGACTTGACCTAACTTGGCTTAGACTAGACTAGACTGTAACAGTCATACGTACCTTCGCATGGTCCAGTTTGGAAAACAATGTCATCAATAGCAATATCACTTCTTAGTGAAGGGCCTCTGACTGCTTCAAATATAATCTGCCAGAAAAGAAAAAAAGAAAAGAAAAAGATCGAGACAGCTCAAACTATAAATTAGAACTCAACACAGTTTGAAATATTGGTCAGAGATGGTCTTAAGGGGGCAGTGGTGGCTTGGTGGTTAAGGCTCTGATACTGATTGGAAGGTCAGAGGTTCAGGCCCCAGCACTGCCAAACTGCCACTGTTGGGCCCTTGAGCAAGGCCCTTAACCCTCTCTGCTCCAGGGCCACTGTATCATGGCTGACCCTGCGCTCTAACTCCAACTTCCTAACATGCTGGGGAATTTGAAGAAAAGAATTTCACTGTGTTGTAATGTATATGTGACAAATAAAGACTCATTATCATCATCATCATCATTATCTTAATGGTGTTCCTGTCTTCTCTGGTTTTTGCCTCAGCCCTGCTTTACCAATGAAAGATTACATATGTACAGTAACTGTGGTTCTACCTCTGAGTGGTGAACCTCATGGTGCATTTACTTTACAGAACTAGTAGAGTATTCCCATTTTTCCCATTTCTTTGTCAAGAACCATGTGTCTGTTACTGTAAAACTATTCACTTGAGTAGTCTATAAAATGTCCCTGATACATCACGTTCATCTCCTGACCATTCTTATCTTGTCGATGGTTTGAGTAATTAGATTCAAGATGCTAAGTATAGCACTCCAATCCTCTGTTTCTTGCTAATTGAATTATTTTATTGTGAAAACACCTGAAAAGATCACCAGGGTTTCTCTACCAACCATCGTAGCTTCAAACAATAACCGTTACCCCTTTCACCCATCTCATGGACTCTTCAACCTCCTGCCATCTGGCAGAAGGTACTGGAGCATCTGTGCCTCCACCAGCAGATGTAACAGTTTATTTCTAGAGAGTACTCAACACCCTGTTTCCTCCCAGTGCTCACCTGGGCTACTCAAACCCCTAACCCGGTATGACTCAATAGGACTGCACACCTGCACTTTACAAAGCTGCAACAGACACTTTATTTATGGAACTCTTTTTGCTTCCAATATTGCTGCTACACTTCTATATACTTCACAGTCCATGTTCTGCGCGTTTATTGTCCTGCAATCATCTCACACTCTTGTGTATTTGCACTTTATGTAGTCTCGTGTACTGTTATGTGTTGCACCCTGGTCCCGGAGAAACAACATTTCGTTCTAATGTATACAAGCTATATAGAGGAATGGCAATGAAAACCCATTTGACTTGACTTAACTTGTATGTCTAACACTATCTAAAGAGGCCAGCATGTTGGGATCACTCTCTGGTAACAGATTTCAAGGTATGTGGTCTGCTGTGTCATAGTAACATGTTCATTTGGGACAGCAGGTCTGGTCTAATGGGTGTTGCACACAAAAGTAACTTTAATAACAGGTGTCTGTTTGGCCAGAATGGTGCTAGCGACACATTGTTTGCGTAGACTGTCCTATAACTGCACAGCAACGGTAGCAGAAGAAAATCACTGTAGATTTTGAAAACTGTAGATTTTGGCCAATCATGCACTAATGCATCCTAAAGCATCTGTCTTGGTCATGTCCATGGATCAACTGCAAGCAGATCGAATTCCGCTCTTCGTTAGCTGATCCTTGTAAATTTGCCAATCCCAGGCATAGACCTAATAACAAATAGCATACACCGGTACAATACGTAAACAGCTTAAGACAGAAGTTCAGATGCACTTTGAGAATTTACTTGACCAACCTCAAGATTGTTTGCCATTTTGCGCCACCTTGGTGGTTAGTTTCTTTGCACTAGTTATATGTGACCCACTGAAAATGTTGCAGTCACACAGATTAAATTCTGAGGAAGTTAATACGCTAACGTACGGACTCTAGCTCAAGTTTTTTTTCTACATGCCCAGCAAGTCTTGCTGTGAGGCATCTGTCATTACAATTTTCCTCTTTGCGGTTTGCACGTTAATGATTCTCGAGTTTGTCATGTTTCAAAATGATTAAACATCCGATCCATAGCAACAATCTGTACTGAAGGGTGCAGGAAAGACATTTTCCTAAAAGAGCAACCAACAAAATGCACAAAACCCACAAGATCATGAACTTACCAAGTGTCATTGCAACGTGTGATAAGAAAATTGGGAGTGCATATTGGGAGGAAATACATCTGAACCTACTGTAAAATATGGTGGTGGATCATTGATGACTTGTGGCTGTATGTATCTGATGCTCTAGGGGTTCTTGTGAATGTTCATGAAAGCAGCCAAATACCATGAAATGTTATCTCACAGACTGGTTGCCTCTGTCAGGAGGTTGGCAAGACTTGGCCATAAAATCACTTTTAACAAGATAATGTCCTCAAACATAACTATTTTAACATATAAATGATTGCAGAAATACAAAATCAGTGTTCTGCACGGATGATCTCAGTCTCCAGGTTTAACCCATGATGACAGCGTGTGGTCTGAACTGAGAAGAACATGTGCAAACCTAAGAATTTAAATAGGTTTGAAATGTTCTACACGGACGAATGTAACAAGATCCCTCTACAATTGTCTTATTATACATTACAAAAAAGAAGCTCAGTGCAGTTCTGTCCACAGGAGACTTTGCTAAATAATAATTATGGATGTGCCCATAATTATAAACCATTTAAGAAATCTTGTATTCAAGAAAACTTGTATTTTATGTTTGAAAACAAAACTGCATAGTCAGTATAAAATTGTACAGTATCCATTCATGTTTAAGCTTAAACTATCACTCATGTTATGCATAGAGTTATGAGTTTTATGTATTCATTACTGTCCATTTATAATGAAGGATGCCAGAAATAATTTTACCCCTGACTACACTATGATAAAACGTAGTCAGACCACATAATTTCATGTTCACAACATGAAAGAGTCCAAGAAGTCCTTATTTTGATCCTTTCCACTAACCTAACCACACTGATGTCTAACGTGATCAAGGGAGCATCGTGAAGTTTCATTCTCAATGTTCAACACACCATGAGTGAGTCCAAAGTATTTCCTCCTTCTCACGATCCTAACCACTTTGATGTCTCATGTGATCGCTGGACCAATAACCTCTGGATCAGTGGATAATCAGTGTGTGTGGGTGTGTGTATGAGTAAATGTGCCTCCATGCTCTCACATTGTGCTTGGTAAAGCAGTCGTAATCCACAGTAGCCTTCATCCAGGAGATACTCTGCTCTCCTTGTCGGCTCCAGAGCAGTGTCTCTTTGACTTTACCCTTCTGTCGCAGCAGGACGTTGAGGACCCCTGTTCCCGTACCATACATGTGGTAGTAGAAGGTTACACACTGTGGCCTGAACGAACCCCGTAGTTCCGGGGTCACCAACCGTGCTGAGTGTCCAGGTAACATATTGGATGCCTCAATGTACATGTAGTACCCTTAGAGACATGGTAATGTCAGTTAGATTGCATTAGCTGGCATGATAAGATAAATGCTGCTGTTGTACTAACTGGAATTGTGAACATTGCAAATGGGAAATAAATAAAGATTTCAAAAGTTGTTGCATTTACATGCGATTTATAAATAGACTTGTCTTGGCTTGATGAAGCAGATACGCATAATCAGTCTGTGAGAGATTAAAACAAGTAAAAACAGGTCTAATATACTTTAAAAGTATAAGGTGGGTATATTGACTCACCTACCCCTAAGGTATGGTCCCCCTTGGGCCCTGTGTAGGATGTGGGTGTCGGTCCGCTGTTCCGTAACCAGTGTGCTTTCTTACTCTTAATTTCCTGAGTATATCCACAGTCTCCTGTCTCAAAGTAACAGTGTCCTGGCGGTGGTCGCAAAGGACCTGAAAGCATAGCACATGAAGTACATGATTTAAAAAAGACACCTTTGGGAAATTGATGCCTTAACTAAATGAACTAAATGAAATATAATCATTTACATTTCTTTATGCTATGCTTGTGTTTCATGTTGTGAATTTATAACCAGTTTTGTTTTTGATACACCCGCCGTCCACTTTTATAGGAACACCTGCTCATTTATGTAGTTATCCAATTAGCCAGTCATGTGGCAGCAGCAGTACAATGGATAAAATCATCCAGATACATGGAAGTCACACATGCTTTTCTGCTCATCACGGATGTAAAGAGTGATTATTTGAGTTACTATATCCTTCCTGGCAGATTGAACCAATCTGGCCATTTTCCTTTGGCCTCTCTTATCAACAAGGCGTTTCCTCACAAAGAACTGTCACTCACTCAGTGTTTTTTGTATTCCCACCATTCTGTTTAAACACTACAGATGGTGATGTGTGAAAATCCCAGGAGATCAGCAGTTTCTGAAATACTCAAACCAGTCCATCTGGTACCAACAACCATGCCACTGGTTAAAGTCACAGAGATCACACTTTTTTTCTTCATTCTGAGGTTTGGTCACAGGTTTGTCACAATAATAATTAGAGCCACAGCTACAATTACATAACGTACTTTAATATTTTTTACTTTTTTGGGGTGACTTCAGTTACAGTTGCAAAACTCCATTGAAAATCTCTGGTGGGATTTGAAGAAGGCGAACCCAAGCATTTTACTGTTACATTGCTCATGGGTTAAGATTCCTCAGGAACGCTGCCAGAAGCTGTGCATCTCGTTTGCAGCAGGTCATAACAGCAAAAGTGTGCTGTACTAAGTACTAAAGATGCTTGCCATGAAGGGTTTGAATAATTTTGAAACTGGAGAAATCATTCTACGTTGCATTTTCAGTTGAATTTGGGGAGACCACTTGAAGAATTCGTTGTGTTGAACTATTTCAATAGCTTTTGTTTGATTTGTTCATTGCAAACAGCTGAAAGTCTGTAAATTTTGACAATAAACCTGATTTGCAATGGGGGTTGAATAATTTTGATTGCAACTATAAGTGGCTTGTTCTTTTTTTTAAAAAATTTGCACTTCTTAATTTCTGCTGGAGAGCAATAATTGTCTATTTCTGTCCAGTCAAATAGACACTGCCCATTTAATGTCTGTGTGCACAAAAGCAGATGTTTTCTGCAACCATGGAAAGTATGAGCTGATAAACTGCACTTCAGTGTTGCTGGCTACATGGTTTCAAAAACCACATTCAGTTCAACATAGCAATGAAACACTGACCTACATTTATAAATTTGAATGGAAGTATACTGTATTTACAAGTAAATACATATTTCCCACTAACAAATGGTTCACCTGTAAATGTAATTAAGCAAACGTTAATTGTACTATCTGTAGCAACACCCATCTTTTTTAGAGAGAGAGAGAGGGTATATACACTCAGTGGTCACTTTAATAGGAACATCTGTAAACCTGCTTATTCACTCAGTTACCTAATCAGCCAATCATGTGGAAGCAGCACAATGCGTAAAACCATGCAGATACAAGTCAAGAGCTCCAGTTAATGTTCATATCAAACATGGGGGAAAATGTGATCTCTGTGACTTTAGCCGTTTCATGGTTGCTGATGCCAGATGTGCTGGGTTGAGTATTTCAGAAACTGCTGATCTCCTGGGATTTTCACACACAACAGTTGTAAAGTGATTATTTGAGTTACTATATACTTTCTGGAAGCGCAACCCAGCCCGGCCATTTTCCTCTGACCGCTCTTATCAACAAGGTGTTTCCACCCACAGAACTGTTGCTCACTCAGTGTCTATTGGTTTTTCACACCATTCTGTGTAAACTCTAGAGACTGTTGTTTGTGAAAAATCCCAGGAGATCAGCAGTTTCTGAAATACTCAAACCAACCCATCTGGTACCAACAACCATGCCACCGGTTAAAGACACAGAGATCACACTTTGTTCTTCATTCTGAGGTTTGGAGTGAACATTACCTGAAGATCTTCTCTCTTTTTTTTTTGCATTGTGCTGCTGCCACAGGATTGGCTGATTGGATAACTGCATGAATTTACAAGTGTACAGATGTTCCTAATAAAATGTGTAAAAATAAAAGCTCTCACCTTTAACTCACTAAGCAAAATGTTTTCCAAATTACACCTTAGGGTAAATCTCTATTATGACAATAAACCTGACTAATAAACTTCACTAAACAGCACAGATCTTACTATATTAATTGACCATTCAGAAAAATACAGTTGCGAACTTTATTAATGTGAGTCTGACCTGCCGTGATGCTACAGTCCCCAAGAGTGACCTTGATATCATCCAGAGCTACAAGCCCACAGTCCCAGAAGCTTCTGCAGATACTGACGAACACAATCTAAAATAAAGAGTTACACAAGAGTGCAATGACTTAGCTTCCTACCAAAGGGAAATACATCCAAAACAACACGGTCACGTTTTGCTGTGAGCTCCTAAACACAAAACAGCTTGTCTCACTCAATTTTCCAGTGACATTCAATGTCAAAGATCATTTGATCATTTGATCAAGATCAAAGTTTAGTCAAAGATCATTGTGGAAATGAAAATCACATAGTGATTATATAAATATTGATATGCAAGACATTCAGGATGAATTTTCCCCTTTAAGGCTTATCCAAGACTGCTGCTCATCTGTTCATATATCTTCTTCTAACTTTATTTACAAATAACATCTTGAATCCTCAGGCTTACTATAAGAATTCCTTATAAGTCATTTTAAAAGCTTGATTACAGTTGGCCTGCAGTGTGTCATTTCTAATCTTGGGTTGAAACTACAGTATGACTTAATCTTGAATAGCAACATTTTCTGTGTTTATTCTGCAAACTATCTTTTCACAATGTTTAAGGACTCAATTTGTCATCACACATTTAGACATGTAACCTACATCAATCATTGTGAACTTCCCTTTCGTTTCACAGCTAGTACTGTATGCAGTAAAATTTAGGAGAGGATTTATCTTTCAGTTATTCAAAACCTGAATGGAGTCACAAATGTGAAGGGTTTTTTGTAGTTGTTGTTTTTTGGGGTTTTTTTTTTGTATTTTTGAAGCAATATGTCATTTTTGTATAATACTGGTGTTAATCTATCTTTACCTTAGTTGGCATTGGCCTCTGATATGTAACATCCACCTCCGTCCACACATCTCTGGAGCTCTCAGGCACTGTCCAGATCTTAGCCTGAGCTACGTTCTGTTCATCATAGACATACAGGGCCAGGTTGTTGTCAATCTTCCTTAAACCGTGCAGAGCGTAATAGAATCTGAGACAATATTTGTGGTTCCCAGGCAGAAAGGGTCCATGCAGGCGGCTCACGTAACCCATGCGGGATCTGAAACGGGTGTTAGCCAGGAGGAACCAGCCTGGAGTACAAAGTTACAGTATTGATAAATCACATTTGTGAAATTTACACTACTGTATGTGTTTTTTTTCTTTGTCTTGTGCACTATTAGATATAAGGTTCTAGCTCCCTAAAGCAATGGTTCTCAAAGTGGGGTCTGTGGTGGGGGGGGTTCAACCCCCATTATCATTATTACGTTATTATATTTATTATTCATTTCTTATAGTTGTCTACATATATTTGATTGGTTACTTGATTTAATGGGTTAATCCAGGCCTCAATAACTCACAAACAAGTAGGTTTGAGTGGTGGTCTGAGAGGAACGTTCAGGAATCAAACGCTCTGTGAGTTCAATAAATAGCAAAGATATTATAGCACACATATAAATAACAAGATCAGTATTTGAATAGTTGGATTATGTTCATAAAATGAATATGTACAGATGTTGTACATATAGTCTACAGAGGTCTCTCTTAGACCTCAACAACAAAGGGGTTTCCTTTCAGGAAAGTTTCCCAATAGAACTGCTTTATATTGCTAACTCAAGAACTTCCTTAATGCAAAATGCATCCACAGTAAATATGGTACCAATTTCTAGAGTTTTCTAGAGTCAGTGATATGGTAACATTTAATCATTGTGGAAAAACAGATTATAATGTCTTCTAAGCATACTGTAAATATTTTCAGTACTTCTGAAAAATGCACTTGTCAGTTGCTAATAGCAACACCCATGTGTGTTCATGGACATAGACTAATAACACCAACCAGTGATATCACACTATGAAATTAATACTGCGTAGCAAGTATGTTAGCTAACTTGTTACATACATAGTTTTAATGAATGTTGAATAAATAATTGAGCTCCTAGTTTTCCACAGACCTTGTTCTAAATATGGCACTAATTTTGCTCAACCATTGTGTCAGCTTAGTCTGGTTAGCTCAGAATATATATATATATAGTACTGTGATATAATATTTTCACAATCTTTATCTTCTGCTACACTTAAGTAGGGAACTATATTTCCACAGAAAAAATAAGGTGAAAGCTGGATTGTTGGTGGTATTAAAGAACATCTCACCACATACCCTCGCCGTTAGTGTGGTCTCCAATCCTGTAAACGTTTGGTCTCACAGACACTCTGTTCCACACACTGCCTCCGAATTGCTCCTGATAGTACCGGCACAGATTCTCTTCAAAATCACAGTTAGCTACAGAGGGGTCAAAGGTTGGCTCTGGGGGGAAGGTTGCAGAAGGAAAAAAAACACACACATTAGTCATCAGACAAAGAGAACATGTTTTGGGTTTAAGATCCATCAAAAATGCTGACTACAAGGGTATTTTCCAGGCTGTTTAATGTGTGGAAATTTTTCATATATACTGCATGTGTGGGAGAAAAAAAACAACTCATGGCACATGTACAAGTTGAACAAACATGTCTCCAACATCCACAAGGACCAGGTTTGGCTTGAGAAGCAGCAATTATTAATGTTTATTAACTCTCTGAGCACATCACTATGGATTTCTGTCTTTTTTGTGAACCAATATATAATATAAGAAGCGCAAAACCTGGGAACATAGCAGAAGGGAATGTTCAACTAGATTATTTTTCGTAAATCAGGTGACAAATGTTTTATTTTCCCCACATTTTCATGTTCTATATAGGTTATATTACTTTTAATATTGGCAGTGTCGATATATTTGATGTTTTCTTCAGTTACCATAAATATGACACATGAAAGCAGTGTTTAGACTAAAACAGTGTGAGAGGGTTTTGAATCAGGAAGTGCTACATAACAGGATATTAGTGATAATGAAACATGCCTATACTGACGTGTTGCGTTGTGGCAGAACTCAGGAGAAAAGGCGATGTCATCCACAGCTACGTAGCCGCCACTAGGACTGTTGAATGCTACCTCATACACCACCTTGATTCACACATAGAACACAAAATGCTATTTACAAAGCTTAAACAAAATCCAGCACCCATAACTGGTCTAGAAAGTTTTGGAATAAACAACCAAAACATTCGCATCTAAATCCTAACAGCACTGAAGCATTCCAGTATAAAAACAATAAATTGTAGAGAGCTATAGACACCAAACACCATCTGCCTGAGATGATATCCGGACCCCACTCAAGCACTCTCTCTTTATTTACATAGACCCGAAGTGCTGGCTGCACAAACTCAAACACAGTGGTCGGAACTAGACTTCCTCAAGCTGTTTACGAGCTCCGAGATGACGAAAAACAATCACCACTTTCTCCTTCAAGACCATGACATTAACTCATGTATTTTGCGATGCAGATGCACCACATTTGGTACAATTACACTATACCGTAGTGTGCGGTATGAAATAAACAAATGTATCACATATCGCATGATCCTGGAAGTCATATTTTCTGCCCATGTGTTTTAGGGAAGTAATCGTATATGAATACATTGCTCGGAGTGAACATACAATGCATTCTAAACAGATACTGTCACGGTTTCCCCTTTAAACAGCGCGCGAGAGAGCATGTGGGCGCACGTGCAAGAGCAAGGTGCGCGAGCACCTGCTTTTCGTTTGTTAACAATCATCACATTGTGTACATTGGACAGGTGCTTTTTGTTATGTTTCTGTTATGTCTCCTCCCTGTTTTGTCACTGGCTGTTATTTCACGTGTGCCTAGATTGGTGTCAGCCGTCAGCAACTGACGCTGATCATGTGTGTATATATACTGCGCGCCTCCCAGCACACGGTGTGGAAGATTAGATTAGATTAGATAAGTTTAGTTTAGATTCAATTCGATTTGTTACCATAGATATTCATAGTCATAGTTATATCCATGTTAGGTTCCTTGTTAGAGTTATTTTGGTTAAACATTAGATTTATTCCACACTGGTTTCTCCACTCCCAGTCCCTCGCTATTGTTTATGTTTCTTGTTTTGTATCTCGACCCTGTATTCCGTGACCGTGACCTTGATTCATGCTTTGCCCCGTGCATGCCTGTTTGCTGATCGCCTGACCTTTGCATGTTTGTGGATTATGTTTCTGGATTACGTATTTGGATTTACCTGCCTGTGTCTCACATTAAATAAACTGTTAAACTGCATTTGCATCCTATCTTCGTTACGTCTCGAGATGTGACAGATACAAATACAGATATGAATAGGAGGCACACTATTTGTTTTTACTTAAATGCAGGTAAGCCATAACATTAAAACCACGTGCCTAATATTGTGTAGGTTCCCTTTTTGCCACCAAAACAGCTCTGACTCATCGAGGCATGGACTCCACAAGACCTCTGTGTGCTGTGGTATCTGGCACCAAAACGTTAGAAGCAGATCCTTTAAGTCCTGTAAGTTGTGAGGTGAGGCCTCCATGGATCAGACTTGTTTGTCCAGCACATCAGATGCTCGATCGGATTGAGATCTGGGGAATTTGGAGGCCAAGTCAATACCTTGAACTCTTTGTCAGGTTCCTCAAACCATTCCTGAACAATTTCTGCAGTGTGGCAGGACACGTTATCCTCCTGAAAGAGGCAACTGCCATTAGGGAATATTGTTTCCATTAAGGGGTGTACTTGGTCTGCAACAATGTTTAGGTTGGTGGTACATGTCAAAGTAACATCCAAATGGATGCCAGGACCCAAGGTTTCACAGAAGAACATTGCTCAGAGTGTCACACTGCCTCCGCTGGCTTGCCTTCTTTCCATAGTGTATCCTGGTGCCATCTCTTCCCCAGGTAAGCAACGCACATGCACCCGGCTGTCCACATGATGTAAAAGAAAACGTGATTCATCAGACCAGGCCACCTTTTCCACTGCTCCATGGTCCAGTTCTGATGCTCACTTGCCCATTGAAGGTGTTTTTGGTGGTGGATAGGAATCAGCATGAGCACTTTGACCGGTCTGCAGCTACACAGCCCAATATGCAGCAAGATGCAATGCACTGTGTGTTCTGACACCTTTCAATCACAGGTATCGTTAACTTTTTCAGCAATTTCTGCTACAGTAGCTCTTCTGTGGGATCTGACCAGATGGGCTAGTCTTTGCTCCCCATGCTTATCAATGAGTCATGGGAGCCCATGACCCTGTTCATGACCGTGAGCCCATGACCCAATTGTTCTTCCTTGGACCATTTTTGGTATGTACTAACCACTGCATACAGGGAACACCTCACTAGATCTGCCGTTCTGGAGATGCTCTGACCCAGATGTCTAGCCATCACAATTTGGCCCTTGTCAAAGTCACTCAGATCCTTCCACTTGCCCAATGTTCCTGCTTACAACATATCAACTTTGAGAACTGACTGTTCACTCGATGCCTAATATATCCCACCCCTTGACAGGTGCCACTGTAATGAGATAATCAATTTTATTCACTTCACCTGTCAGTGGTTTTACTGTTATGGCTGATTGGTGTATGTAACGTGTGGGAAAAAAGAAAGACCGTATTCATTAACATGAATGTTGCTTTTACAGTGATGTATTTAGAACTTACATTCATTCATTCTTCTGGGTCATGATGGTTTAAATTGGGCAAATTTTTGTTGACATTTTGAGAACCAACTAAATCTGTTGGAAAATGGTGCAGGCAAGTACAAACAAAAATAACTGCGAATGGGATTAACAAAAAGTCCCATGCACATCTTTAAAAAAGTTCCACTTTAATAATTCCAGTTTAAGACACACTCACTTCGAGTTTAAATCGGAATACAGCTATTTAGAATATTTGGAGTACTAAACAGATATAGATAGTGATATTGCATTACACCTCTAGCGGTTTTAGCATTGCACACATATCACAGGTTAACCTGCATAGCAAACTCTATTAGAAAATAAAAATCTACTTAATCTTGTTCCAACGTCCCTGGTTCTCTATAGTTCTCTCATAGCAAAATATAATTCACTACACTGATTCTGATATTAATCTGACCACTATGTGCTACATGTAGCCTGTTTTTTCTTCACTGTGAATGAGGGGTTATGTGTGTCTTTAAAGGGAGGAAAAAAAGGAAGAGAAAAAAAAATAAGGGGAGATAAACCATACTGATGAAAGGAATGAAAGAAAATACTGTGTACACTAATATAGTAAAATGGGGTTGGATACAAAACTATTTTAGGTTACATCTGTATAAAATCTGGTCTTACAAGCATCTTGGCTCCCTGTCTGTTTGACAAGCAACAGATGTTGGGGCTGACCTTCCTTAAACACACCAATCCCCTAATTCCTACATCTCAACAGAACCAGTCATCCCAAATCGATTAAATTTACACCAAAACTAAATGTAACGGCAGTTTCTGAATTTGCTACACAACAGCCAGAAAGAATGCTGACCCACTGTAAGTGTGAGCCACTGGAAGCTGTTTATTTTCCCTGACACTGTGTTTCCATATGCTTCAGGCTCACAGGCTCACAGGCTGATTGATGGGTAGGCTCCACCGCTGTTCTACATTCCAGCGCCTGCTGTGGCCGGATTACATTATGAAAACTAAGGTAAAAGAAGCAAAAGAAGAACACTAAAAAACCCTCAGTTGGCTGACAAAGCTTAAGTGCAGACATTGAGCTGATCTGTTTAAGCTAATCACTTCGGCTGTAAAAAAAAAAAAGAATAATGGAGTACAACATTATGCTCTTATCAGGGGTTTCCTCCAGGTACTCCAGTTTCCTCCTCTAGGTACTTCAGTTTCCTCTCCAAGTCCAAACACATGCGCTGTAGGCTGACTGGCATTTCCAAATTGTCCGTAGTGTGTGAATGGGTGTGTGATTGTGCCCTGCAATGGGTTGGCACCCCGTACAGGGTGCCCCCCGCTTTGTGCCCTGAGATCCTTGGGATAGACTCCAGGCTCCCCCAAGACCCTGTGTAGAATAAGCGGTATGGAAAATGGATGGATGGATGGATGGATCTATGGATGGATGACACCACAGCTGAGCAGTTAAAAAACTGGGGAAATGAAGAAGCTAGTGAACTCATGTACAGTACAGCACTATCAATAGTATCATGGAACTTGAAGATCTGACATTTCTTGCACTGACCTCTGAAGGATGGTGCACCTTTATGTCCACCTGCACTAGTTTCCAGGTGGACGTGGCATACACATCTGGCCTCCAAATCTCCTCGTAGTGGCCCAGCTGGTCTCTGGTGAACACAGAGAAGAAGTTGCCCCTGGATAGGTTCCTCTGGTAGTAGAAAGACAAGCAGCCTGACATGGGAACAGTGATCATTGGTGACTCGAGTTTTGCCACCTCTTGGAACTCCTTGGTGTAAAGTGAGCTGACATACAGGTAGCGACCTGGTCCAGAATATAAAAAAAAAATTTGCCCATGAAATTCCATGTTATATTTGATGCACCAATGCTTCTCAATTCTTTGTGTGAGACAAATGCAGTTCTTCTGTTGTTCTGTGAAACTACAGATAATGGGGCTAACTAGCAAGCCTGGGTATACCATTGTGAACTGCTATGCTACTGTAAATTTGTAGTAAACATTGATTGCTCTGTTATTTTGAATATACACTCTGTGGCTGAAAGCATGTGGAGACCTGTCCATCACACCCATATGTAGGTCTTCCCTGAGCTGTTACCACAAAGGTGAATGCACAAAATTGTCTAGAATGTCCTTGTATGTCGAAGCATTGAGATTAAACACATGGTTTGCTGATGTTGGAGTGGAAGAACGCAAGCACCCTGCACAGAACCCTGACCTCAACCCCACTGAACATCTGTGGAATCAACTGGAACGCTGACTGTGGCAGGCCTCTTCCCCCAACATCAGTGCCTGACCTCACTAATGCCCAGTGGATGAATTTCCACAGCCATGTTCCAAAATCTAATGGAAAGCCTTCCTAAAAGAGTGGAGTCTGCTACAGCAGCAAAGGGGGGAACCGACTTTGGAATGAGATGTTCAACAAGCACATATGGGTATGATGGCCAGGTTGGTCTACAAACTACTGGCTATATGGTGTAGATTTTTTCCCATCTTCACTGGTGACATATAAAGTGATGATTTGGACTTAGTTTTTTAAACTTTTGGCTCTGGCTAGTTGTACCACAGCCGATTGGACTGTTTTATTATGAAGTCATACTGCAGTTGAAGGAGTTAGTGGGAATTTTGGCTCTTTTCAATATGTCAGAGCACTTGGCTTAGCTCATCAGTAAGAGCACACCCTTTTGGTTCTCAAATGGCTCATTGCCAGTTTTTTTCTTCTTTTTTCTCTCTCTTTTTAAAAAACAAACAAACCCTAAAATCAGTAGGGCGATGAAATGTTGCTTTCAAATACAGCTATCATTCCAGGTTATTATTCCAACTAATAATATTATTGTGACTGGTGTCTTAACGTTCTTTAAAGTACAATTTAAAGATCTCTGTACTTTTATCATAACTGTTCATTTACTTGATGCATTTTGATCAAGATACCACTGTAAATGATTAGCACCACAAAAGCATCCTGAATACAGAATTTACATCAAAAGGTAAAATTTAGAAATGTTTACCTAAAGAGACAGCTAAAAGATTTGATTCACTTGTGAATGACGCATGACTATTATGAGTGTTTATGATCTCATAAGTAGAGATTGGGCTAAATCTGTGGAATCTGTAACAGCTGATATTCCTTTCCTGTTTCATTCAAAACATAAAGATATAAAAATACACCTAAATGTATATAGGCCTTAAAGAAGTATAAAAAGCTTAACAAATAAAGAATTCTACCTGTGTTCACATGGGTTTCGTCCAGATTCTCCTTTTTCCTCCCAACTCCCAAAGACATACTGGTAAGTGTATGGGGTGGGCTAAATTGACTCTAGGTGTGAATGAGTATGCGAATGTGTGGGTACAGGGTGCCCTGGCATCCTATCCAGCATGTATTCCTACCTCACGCTGAGTGTGCCAGGGATAGGTTCCAGATCTCCCATAACCCTGACCAGGATAAAGCAGTTACTGAAGATGAATGAATGGGTAAAGAATGGAGTGACTTGGCAAACTAATTTATAACAGAACATGAGGGATAACGCTGAAGAAACTCCATTACTTTTGGAAAGCGTGAGTCAGCTGTCTATTTCCCAGCACTTGAGCAATTATGATTTCCAGAGCATGCTTTTAGTAAAGCCGTACCTCTGTCATTGTTCAAGCCGTTGCCATATGGGAGGGTTGATTGAGGGTCTCGAGTGAGGCTTCCTCCCATTAACCAGTTCACATTGGGGTTCCACTGGATTCGGTAGCCACACAAATGATCTTCCTCAAAGTTACACTCTAAAACAGAGCAATACAATACACATTCACAGCTTGTTAAGGGAGCAAGTCCTTTTGTAAGTTCTGCAAACCAATCCATGCGTTTAACATAAACATGTTTATCATATTTAAAGACATGGTGCACTTTGGAACTATTTAGAATCTATAGAAAAAAAAACAACAATTACTGAACAGATTTACCTATACAGTAACCGGGTATGATATGAATTTCAAAGATAGCAATGCTGTTTCCTGTCCCTTTGTTGGGCCTGGCGTCCAGTAAAATCTGCATGAAATGACAAAGATAGGAGATGTGAGGTAATGCTCCATAAAGCTCAAAATCTATAACACAGACGAAGAATCACTCTTTATAGATGAACACATAATTATCCTCCAATAAAAACACATTTTTTGCGTGTAGGAAAAGATCACAACAAAAGATCTTTCACAATAAGTGTATTGTGCATCTAAATGTATAAATCATAGTCTTTATATGTATGTTTATAGCCTTGAAAATATTACGTGATTAAACTATTAATGTGATGTATTTGCATAGGGTGTAAAAAAATGCAATAAAGTAATTTACTTTGCGGCCATAATTAAGTACAATTATTAAATAAAAACGAATTCACTCTAATGGATAAGCTCTCAGAAATACTTCACCTAGCCCAAATAAACAGTGATAAACTAAATTAGCTTGTTTAGAAGGTCCTCTGCCTCCTTTTCAAATGTGGCTCAAATGCTAACACTAGGACTAATCCAGCAACATCACTTTACCAATCATTTTCACTGTGAGATTATTTTTTCCTTTCTCAGCAAACTGACTGGTCCATGTTGGCTGGTACCTGGTAGGCTTTGGAAAACTTGCGGAGGTCCACACTGGCTATTAACCAGCTGTCCGAGGGTTTGTCCATCGTCCATAGCAGGTAGTCGAAGTTCTCGCCCTCAGGGCGCAAGTGAACCTGAAGTGAGCCTGCCCCGGCGATTTGGTACACTAGACGTAAGCAGCTCCAGTCAAATATTTCAAGTTCAGGGCTCACCAAGATGGCCTGGTCGGCTTCGCCCATAAGGGAGGAGTCTATAGCTATGAAGCGACCTGTGAGAAGATTGTAGGCACATTATCAAACATAATCATGTGTATAACTATATATACATGTCTTTTTTTAATAAACCCTTGGTGTATTATTTGGTTAAAGAATGTTATTCAGTAATGGAAATGAATGTAGTTACACTATATTGGCAAATGTACGTGGACAGCTGACCATCACACTCATAGGTGTATTTCCATTCAGCAGCAAGAGCATTAGTGAGGTCAAGCACTGAGGTTGGGTGAGATGGCCTGGCATGTAGTTCATCCCAAAGGTGTTCAGTGGAATGGAGGTCAGTGCTCTGGACCAGTCACTCCACTTCTTCCACACCAACCTTCGTAAACCATGTCTTCATGGATCTCACTTTGTGGCTAGGCCCTTTAGTTCCAGTCAAGAGAAATTGTTAATGATACAGAGGCATTCTAGACAACTGTGTGCTTCCAACTTTGTAGCAATAGTTTGGGGAAGGTTCATATATGGGTGTGATGGGTCAGCTGTCCACATACTTCTGGCCATATAGTGTATGAGAGTTAGGAATTTAAGTCTCCTGGCAGTGTAAGTGGTTAAACAGGTGTCCACTTCTTTTATGATATTTGTGATATTCAACTAATTTCTTTTACATCTCATAACAACTGTGTTTAAATTTATAATAGCAGGGGATGAGGTGATGTGGATAATAAACGTGTGATCCTGACTGCTCCACATTACTATCCAGTCAGTGTGCCAGAAACCAGGTGTGAGCTATATAAGCTCTTTTCCCACACTTTGGGTTATGTAATCATTCAAAACAAAGGATGATTAATAGAGCTGTTCATCTAAGAACCCCAGACCAGAGTGATGTTTAGAGCATATATAATTAGCTATACCTGAAATTAAATGCTTTGATTTAAAAAATAAAGCTTGGGGAAAATGAAGCAACCATAGATGAGATGTGTTCATGCATTTTAATCCCAGTAACGTTTGTAATCTTGACCGTTACCTCCAGCTGTCTGCCTGGTGAAAGTTATTCATTCCAGATGCCACCAAAACCTATTTCTTTTTCTTCTTCTCTTTGTATGTACTGTTGTAAAAACATTGTAAAACTAGGCACTTTTCCTGCACCTGGGCTTGACTCTTAGGATTTTTCTTATTTAGCTCCTGAGCAAATACTAGACCTTCAGACGGTATGTTTTTAAGTTTTAAATCTTCTCCTGAACCTAATGTTTGATCAATTAAATAATACTTGAACACCAGGGGTTCCCAAACTAGGGCTTGCCACCTCATGTGGGGTCATTCAGTTTACAGATGATGTCGTGAGAGGAACTCACGACCTCTCGTGTTTAGTTTTATTCATCTATTTTACAAATATGAGGAATATCACTCTAACTATGAAGATGGATTTTGTGTGCTGCTATTTTTAAATGGTAAAGGGAGTCACATTCAAACAAGCCGTATTTAAACTGTTTGAGTCATTTTTGCTATTCTGACACACTCGTGCACTAGTGTAGGAGTTGTCTCAGTAAAGCAACAGAAAACAAACATGAAAATGTGCAGAAACATTTATTGAATATGGATTTATTAGTATGATGGTAAATAATGAGGAGAAACCAAAACACTGAAAAAAAACCTGAGTACCCAGATATACCTTTGCATGCACAGAAAATGATTATCCAGTTGTAAAGTTTGTAGCTGTCATTTATATCGCACATATACTGTATTTCTGACATATGATGCAGGGTGGTTAAGGCTTAGGGTCACAGAAAATTCATAATGTCCATTTGGGGTTGTTTGCTCATAACATTTGAGAACTCCTGCAAGTACTTTGTTCTGTTTCAACTACTGCTACACTGTTTAGAAAAAGTACTAAACTGAGATTCTAAGATATAAACGCTTGTCACAGAGGTAGTATTCTCAGGGGTGTGTCTTTTTTGCCTTCAGTTGGAGGAATATAACTGTCAAGCAACATCGGCAAAGTACACAATTATACCTTGAGGTACACTGCTGCACATTTGCGAGCACGCTTACCAATTGTTTGTACCTCAAACACAAAATGTTCGTGCATAGTACTTTTTTCTTAGTGTAATATGCTTTCGGCACCACTTTAATTGTGGAAAAAGAGGTACTTACTTGGTTAGCATTTGTCTGTGCCCAGAGCAGCATCTCAGTGCATAGTAAAAATAGACACATGGTGAGATTCAGGGGGACAAAAACAAAAAAAAAAACTAGCAGTTGTTATGAGTGCTGACTGAGCCATAAAAAAAATAGCAGTTTCCTCTCTGAGTGTAAGCAATTTCATGGTCGAAAAATTCCCGAGTCATCAAATATGGAGCTCCTTACCATCCAGACACCCAGTCTAGACGGCAAGTAGGAGGTGATGTCATTTGTAGACAGAGTTCAATGAAATGCACATGGAGTAGTGGTAAGGAGTATTCCAGTCATAATAAGATCATCAGGCTCAGGGCTTTCCTGATCTAGAGTGACTGGGGTTTGTTGACCACAGTACATGCTGACACTCCTGTCCCATCACAATAACTAAAAGAAATGATTCATTCAGATTCCCTGCAACAATCTCACACACGATCTGTCTTTTGTGGGGGAAAATGAAATGTTGAAAAGAGGTCAATAGAAATCTGCAGGATATCTTAACATGCTTACAAATGATTTCTGCAGTTGTTAGTGTGGCCACTTTCAAGGTTTTTTTCCCCCTTTAAATTAATAATTTTTCCCAGTTCAACACCTTCAATGACCTCCAGACCACCATATGTATAAACTCAAGCCATTGTTGAAGGTGAAGATCTCATTCCTGCATTGGGAAAAGCACTTTTATTTATAGGGAGGGGGAAAAACTGCTTCATGCTGCAGGCGTTTGCTTTCAACTGCACTCAAAATAAATGGTGGGTATTTCCATCACACAGTTGGTCCTGGAGTTGCCCAGGAAACTAAACAGTCACAATCCAGTCTGGGTTTATGCTACTATTTAGCTACACATTAAGGGAAATGTAGCACGACCACACCATATCCAAAACTAAAGGGAGTGACATTTTTGGCCTTTGGGGTGGTTACGACCGCCTGGCGTAGACCAAATAGGCTTGTTATGAGGTGATTCTGATGTACTCATGTCTTTGCATCACTTATCCACTGGTAAAGTCTCTGTCTCCATTACACAACTGTCCAGGCTACACATCTTAATACCAGCTGCTGTTTACAATAGCACAAGCAAGCTTTTTGTCACAAGAGCTATAAAAAAGGAAAATCTATTTTTTAAATAAAGTCTTGCCTAACAAATTAACGAACAAGCTGCTGTTTTTGGACACGCTACATGACAAAACACAGATGGGCTTCAATTACAAAAGGTTATAAACAAGATGTCAGACACACAGCTTACACACAGGCCCAGTTCAAAATAGCTCAATTTGAAGTTCAAGTGGTGAATTTCTTGGAAGTTAGCTATCACTTGATCAAAGATGTCAGATAACGTAATGTGTTGGAACCAGGAGTTGGAACCTATTCAGAAGGTAATGGAGATACAAGCTCATCACAGCATCATAGTTTGTTTATGCCTTAACTGGTGCCATAGAACTTCAGGTGTTGGACAGAAGTCCTTGTTATCTGATAACCTGCCAACATACAGTAATTAGAGGCACCAGTGGGCTCAGCCCATCACATTTTGATTTGCATTGGGAGGACTAATTCAGTGTCAAAATGTCACTTCTGGATGGTTGTATAATGATTTTTGTCCACCAGCTACATGCTGAGTTGTTGTCATTAGCGGCTGTTCATTCATCATTATTGAAAGCCCATGTTCTCATTTTATTTTAGTGCAATTGCATGTTAAGATTATGTAACACACAATTACCACACTGTGATCTATTTGAGCATTTTATTTGTCTCTATTTATTTCTGTATTATACTTATTGTCCTTATCATAATGAGTAGCTGACAGTCAAAGGTAAAAGGTCCCCAAACTTTCCATTGGTTAATAGATATAATACAGGGAATAAAAAGATAGATTTTTGATACCGTTGCCTGGGTTTGAGTACTCTGCCTGGAGTTGTAACCAGTTTGCTACAAACTTGACTAGCAATGTTTTTTTAATAATATTAAATGAAAACATAAACAGCAAAGTCTTTGTTTCACTGGAAATAAAAGCGAACTTAGAGAGTAGCACTATTTTTATCTACACATTCTTTTGGCCTGCACTTAACATTTTGAACAACAACTCTTAGGAAAAAAAAAGTTTCCTAATTCTTTGGAAGGTTAATACTTTTGGCTTTCCAAAGACTTTCCCCTTTTCTCTAGATTTTCTGATTAAAACCCTTAAGGCTTCCCTCAGAGGAATAAGTACTATTTAGGAAGCTACTGTATACTGTACCTCATTTTCTAGGAGTGTTTCAGTTAAAATCTTTCAGACACATTTAGATCAGATGTTCCCGAAACTTTACAACACATGACCCACACAACTGCATATCTGCCTTCATAACAGATGACTTCACTGATAACGTGGACCTAGACGGTTTCAGCAAAGTCCATCAGGCTCTCACAACTCAAGGCCTTGTAGGCCATGAACAACACCAGCAGATCCTTGCCATCCATGCTACATTATGGAATCTCGCTAATCAGTTACAACAGTTGCCAGTCCCAACCAGCAGCAGCCAACAGCGAGAAACACTTCATGTTTCTCAGAGTCCAGACCAACAAGCATAATGAGATCCATCCAAATGTCACGGCTTTTTGCTACAGTATTCGTGGTACTTCTTGTCATGAGATCAAGTCAAAAGTGATACTGCTCATGGGAAAAGTAGAGCAGACCAATTCTGTTTGGCTGATCAAGGGGTGACACCATGCAGTCTTATGATCAACTGGTCAAAATATTTCATACCGTGTGTAATCACCATCCAGATGGCAAGGAAGCAAGGGAGCATCTCGGAACGTCAAACATGGGAAGTGCACTGCAGCAGAATATTCAGCAGAGTTCCACATGCTGGCTGCTGGAAGCAAGTGGAATGAACCTGCTCTAATCACTACTTTATAAAAACTATAATGAACTTCCCTTTATTTTCACACTATCTGTTGTTACCCAGATGAGGATGGGTTCCCTTCTGAGTCTGGTTCCTCTCAAGGTTTCTTCCGCATATCATCTTAGGGAGTTTTTCCTTGCCACCGTCACCTCTGCCTTGCTCATTGGGGATAAATTCACACATTTAAAATCTGTATCCTGTTTTTATATGTTTCTGTAAAGCTGCTTTGAGATGATGTCCATTATAAAAAGCGCTATACAAATAAAATTTAATACTTTCTGCAAAGATTTAAGAAGAGATGTAGTCACCCAACTGGCTTGCAGGGAAAGCAATGTGTAATTGGATGCTCTCATTGGCCTGGCCATGCATTAAGAGATGCTGCTTGTTGAGACAGGAATTAAGCCCTGATTCAGTCATTGTGGAAAAAAGACATTCTCAGACCACAGAGCCAATGCACACTGCCCACACCAGACTAACCTCCGAAGAGGGTCAGAACTGTTTAGAAGGAAAGCTTTGATTCTACTGTGGAGAGCCTTCCTACCATATTGATCAATGTTTGACCTGACCCACATCTGGAGAGACTCAACAACATGGACAGTGTACGGTCAAGGAATGTGCAAAACCATTTTGCATAACAGTTGTAGTCCACCATTCAGGCACCATGTTCTCTGTTACAGCACTCATTACCACTAGTCCCAAGGTCCTGTACCTGTTAATTGTATACACAGACCACAAGAAAATTGAGTACCTAAAGACAGAAAAACATTAAGTCAACTCAGATGGACCTTGTTCTTCTCCAGGTTTAAATTCCCGATCTCTTATGTCTCAGGTTCCAAAAATATTAAAGCAGTTGCATTATAACACATTAACTCATCACATCTCAGACCCACATATACAGACAGCATACTGTGTGAATCTAGTTATATCTGTACTAATGGTTGGGACATTGACAGACAGATGAGCCAGGCCCTTCAAGCTCACCCTACTCTTGCCCAGTGTCCCCCAGTTAAGAGTTATATCCAACAGGTATGAGTAATTGCTGAAATTAAAAACTAAATACATGCATACACTGTAAACTTTCAAAATGTTTAAAAAATATCATAGATTAACGTATCAAATGTGCCACTTAATTATTATGTTAAAATGCTGGCAGATTTGGCATGTGGCAATCTCAGTTTCTCTGTTAATTACCTTTGTCGTTCACAGTCCAAGTAGCATGCGCCAGATCCGAAGTGTAGCCACATGTGCCACTCTCGAAGCTGCAGGATCCGGGCAACAAATGCCGGTACGCTCTTACAACCAGCACCACTGCTGCACACACACACACACACACACAAACACACACACTTTTGTTTTGCTATAATTATGAGACACAATTATTGACACAATTATTGATGCAGCTAATTAATGCTATGCCTACACCTATAACATGAAACACTTAGCCTCATTTAGGGTTAAATAAAAAAAAAACAAAAAAACAACAACAACAACAACAACAACAATAATAATAATAATAATAATAATAATAATAATAATAATAATAATAATAATAAAGCAAAAGCAGTT
This sequence comes from Ictalurus punctatus, assembly GCF_001660625.3. Taxonomy (NCBI): domain Eukaryota; kingdom Metazoa; phylum Chordata; class Actinopteri; order Siluriformes; family Ictaluridae; genus Ictalurus; species Ictalurus punctatus. Next base: position 9,178,893 of record NC_030437.2, read on the forward strand.
TTCCTAGTGGGGACCAGCTAAATGTCCCCACAAGGTCAACACTGTCAAATATTCCTGGCCTCGTGGTGACATGCCCATTCACTCACTCTCACACACACGCGCGCGCGCACACACACGTAACTAAACTTGCAAAGCGGAGAAACTTATAAGGCAAAGGCGCACGCTACAATGTATATGCATTGTACAGTATATCTCAGTTCATTGGATAATTATGCTGCTGTGATGCAAATGCAGGAAACTGCTGAAAACAATTAAGAGCATTAAGAACAATGGCAGGAACTGATCGCATCTCTAACAGAAAAAAAGTTCACTTTACCTACCATTATCTGTATAAACAGTATTTTAATGAACGCTGACTGTGTGTTTTCTAATGCCTTACCCAGCAGAGTTGAAATATGAAGAACGCGCATGGCATACATCCACTTATTCCGACCGAGTATCAGATATGGTCCGACAGATGAGACAGTGAAAGAAATGTTGTGCTGGGATGTTCAGTGTTCACTGAAGCACTGCTTGTGTCCTGCAGAGTGACGGCTTCAGCTGCAGAGTGCATGGAGCAGTGCGCGTCGTGGGCATGCTGTCTGCAGCTGGAAAGAGGAGGGCCATGTGTGAGTGATTCGCACAGCACAGTGATGGACATGAAGGATCTCAGGATCGTGTCTCAGTATAGAGAGCCGCGTTTCACTCCGTTGTGCCTACGTGGGCATTTGACTGGGTAGGTAATCATTTTAAGGGAACGAAAAGCTTACTGAGAAGCTACACTCAGATAGCGATGACGCCATCTGCCACGCCCCCTGCAAGCAACTGAGTTTTACTAAAAAAATTTTACCTCAGTTTTTTACCTCAGCTTTTATAACCTACCTTTTGTGACCTCAGCTTTGGTTTACCTTAGCTTTTTATCTAAGATTTTTCACCACAGCTTTTTTACCTCATCTTTTTCACCTCAGCTTTTTCACTTTAGCTGTTTACCTAAACTTTTTTTACCTCATCTTTTTACCTCAGATTTTTTTTTTACCTCAGCCTTTTTACCTGAGCTTTTTACCTAAACTTTTTTACCTCATATTTTTTACCTCATCTTTTTCACCTCAGCCTTTTTACCTCAGCTTGTTTTTTTTTTTTTTTTTTTAGACATGTTTTTACCTTGGCTTTTTCACCTCATCTTTTTCACCTCAGCTTTTAACCTCAGCTATTTTTTTACCTCATCTTTTTAGCTAAGCTTTTTTACCTCATCTTTTTCACCTCAGCTTTTTATCTCATTATCTCATCTTATCTATTCTGATTTTTACCTCAGATTTTTACCTCAGCTTTTTACTTCAACTTTGTTACTTCATATTTTTACCTCAGCTTTTATCTCAGCTTTTGTTTACCACATCTTTTTACCTCAGATTTTTTAAATCAGCTTTCTATCTCAGCTTCTTACTTCAGCTTTTGTTTACCTCAGCTTTTTACCTCAGCTTTTTACTTCAGCTTTTGTTTACCTCACCTTTTTACCTCAGCTTTTGTTTACCTCAGCTTTTTATCTCAGCTTTTTACCACAGTTTTTACCTCAGCTTTGGTTAACCTCAGCTTTTAATCATATTTTAAAGACACACTATTTGTGTCTGTTTTGGATAAACAGGAAAATAAACATCATATAGTTTCAACATGTCACACAGTCTACATCAGCTATACTCAATTCTCTGTGTTTGTTCATTCATACAGTGAAGTTCTTAAAAGAGAACAGTTAGATCCTCCTGCACATATTCTTCAGATACTTTGGGTGACTTGGGTTACATGATTTGTGCCTTTATTGTGGAGCTGATGAATAGACACAACATATGCCAGATTAGGCAATGATATTTTTAGAATGATAAATATTTTTACTCCTTCATGTGAGGGAGGTGACAGTAGTAGGCTACTAACTTCATGCTGACACCTGAGATTGGATGTAAGTTAAGAAACTGGATCTTGACCCCTCTGATTTCTTCACTTCCCATCAAATCTCTATAGACATCTACAAATGACTTCTCAGACTCTACACATTGCACTCAGCTACTATTTATTTTTACCTTTTGCATTATTGTTCACATACTGTAACTGCACATTGCACATATTCCAGTGTCTACAGTTGGGCTCTATACCATACATACCAGTTTCCTAGTGTATTTGTAAAAAAAACAAAACAAAAAAAAACATTCCCCCTTATTCTTTTACTTATATTTTTGTATTGCACAGCTGTAGAGAACATAAGTATCACAACAAGCATTTTAATGTATAACTGTCCCTGACATTTTGTGCACATGACAAATAAACTTGAAACCTGAAATTTGAATCTACAACACAGTTTTTTTTGTTTGTTTGTTTTTTTTGAGGTTTTTGAGATTTTGGAGAGCTTATGTTATATTGAATTATTGATTGCATCGCACATTTCTATGCCAGCCCCTGTGCCAACGTTAAGATTTTTTTTATAATTATGACTGAGTCAAATGCTAACCTTAATTTCTTTTATTTTGCATTGTTTATTGCAAATACGCATTTATCAGATTTAAGGTAGCAGTAGAAGGGGATTTTGAAAACAATAGACCAGCAGTACTTAATTTTTTTTTTAACTTTTGCAACTATAAATTAAATCCACTGTAGAACAGGCGATTGCTTTAAGGTTACACAGGAATCCTAGCCTCTCCTAAAATTTCATTAAAATATGAATAATATATGGCCAAAAGTATGTGGACACCTGACCATCACAATTAGATGCTTAGTGAACATCCCAATCCATATAGTTTAGTGCACTACTTGCTATTATAATAACCCCCACTGTTCTGGGAAGGCTTTCCACTAGATTTTGGAGCATGGCTGTGGAGATTTGGGTCCATTCAACCACAAGAGCATTGTGAGGTCTTGCACAAGAGCATTGTGAAGTCTGAGGTGAGGCACTGATTTTGGGTGTAAAGGCCTAGGGTGAAGTCAGCATTCAAATTCATCCCAAAGTTGATCAGTGGTGTCGAGGTCTGGGCTCTGTGCAGAACACTCAAGTTCTTTCATTCCACCCTTGGCAATCCATGTCTTCATGGACCTCGCTTTGTGCAAAGTCACATTGTCATGCTGGAACAGGTTTGGACTAGGCCCATTAGTTCCAGTGATGGGAAATTGTAATGCTATGTCATACAAAGACATACTAGACAACTTTGTAGCAACAGTTTGGGGAAGAACCACATATGGGTGTAATGGTCATGTGTCCACATACTTTTGGTCACATATACACTACAGTGTATGTGTCTACTCTTGGTGAATTTTTTTAGCAAACCAAATGGTCGCATGTCTCACTGCATTATTATGGTGTTTGTTAATTTTACAGTGGATGGTACAGCCTATGTGAAAATCTTCTTTGAAGCTCCTGCCCTGCCTCTGATAGGAATCCAGTGAAGCATGGGTTCTATGGGCTTCTATGGAATATTCAATTACAGTGTGTTTTAATGGGAGGCATGATTAATGCAAATTTGACAACAGGCTTTTAATACGTCATTTTGGGTCATTTCAGAATCTCTGGGGGTGAATAGTAGTGTGCGTAGGTGGGTTTTGCATAGAAAAAAATATCTCAACATTTATTGGACAGTGCACTCTTAGTTTGTCCTGCTTGATCTCTCAAAGGAGCAGAACCTCGTAACCAACTGCCAATCACTGAAAGAGTAATGAACAGGCCTGACATCTCAAACTTAAATCATATCAATGCCAGTCAGACAAACAGAGTGCTTGGAGCTGAAGTACTCAGTCAGCAACCGAATCCATAACAGTTTTATGTGACCTGTATAGCTTGTAATTTTTATTGTTGTAATTGGTAAAAATTGTAAATAAATTATAAGTTATTGCAAATTATGCTTATCAGTGGTGCCAGATTCAGCTGCACAGCCATGCTAAAGGATGCTTAAAATTGTTTTTAAAACCATAAAACTTAACCTAATTTATATACAGTTGATGGGCCTTTCATTCATTATGTTAAGTCCCTTTCAAAACTATTGGAACAGCAAGTGTTAGAGATCAAAATATGAATATGAGATGATAGGTCTAAATTTCAGCTTTCACTTCCTCAAATTTATGTCTAGATGTGATAAACAGCTTAGAACATAACACCATTTGTTTGAAACCACCCTTTTTTTTAAGTGATCAAAAATATTGGAACATGTGATTTGTAGGTGTTTGTTGCTGCCCAGGTGTGCCCTGTTATATTGGTAAACCAACATGAGAATCAGACAGCTGTCAATGGGAGAAAAGCAAGCCATTTTGAAGCTGAGAAAAGAGGGAAAATCTATCAGAGCCATTGCACAAGCATTGGACATAGCCTATACAACAATTTGGAATGTCCTGAAAAAGAAAGAAACCACTGGTGTACTAACAACCAGACATGGAATAGGTCAGCCAGTGAAAACAACAACAGCTGATGACAGAAACATTGTGAGAGCAATTCAAATACTTTCGGAGTGAACTGTAAATAATTTTTGAGCCTTGACACTGAGCACTGAAAGTATTGCATATTGGTCCAAGACCCTAAATTTATGACGATAAAGCTATGGTAAACCTGCATAACATTTCCATTAAATATTTAGCTAGAAACAATGACATATGCAATCAGTCACTGAAGTATTAATGCAGATTATCTTGCCAATGTCCATTTTGTAAAAGGATTATCTATTCTTCTACATCATGTTCTTTCGTTTCACTCTTTGTCAGAACATGAGGTCCAAAAGGCTTGAAACATTAGCTGCTACCTTTGTTGTTTCTTCAAAGGCCAATAACAGTTTGGATGAGGTCATGGAACAAATCATAGCATTTGGCTTTTACAGGGGCTGTATGCTGAAACTGGCATTAAGCTGGCGAGGAAGAATCACAGCACAGCCATGCCCTAAGTGGCCTCATGAAGTGATCCAGTG